>NC_134036.1:4598599-4898599 GCF_964204645.1 Tubulanus polymorphus
TTATTCTTTATTGAACAAGGTAAATAAGCAAATCTCATTAAATTTTGTTTTGTTGGGCAAATTTGAGAAAATTCAATTCTATCCCGGATTCGAATCAATAAGACCAAGGGAAAATATTTATCTGAGGTATTTCTTCCTGCCAGCTTCAGTCGCTGTCTGTGACTGTGTTACTTATGAAAACACGATTGAATTCTAAAAAATATCAGCCTGGGATTGACTTAAGTCCGTTTCAACCTGACTTAAGAGCATTCCTGGTGGCCTAGCTCGCTCATTTTTGGTATAACATCCTGATAAAGGTCTTAATGGGACCAGAAAGGACAGGCAGTAGACCTAAACAATATGTTTCCATGCCTATACACCAAACTTCAGTTGGTTGCGTGGAAACATATTGCTAGAATTTCAAATCATGGAGTCTCTTTTCTCTCATGAACTCCTTTCAATGCAGACGTTTTGAATATCCTTCAAAACAGTCCAAAATGGATTAAAAAACGATGTTTTAGGTCCAGTGCAAGTGCTTTCTGGTCCTAATAAGATCTTTATCAGATATGTAGTAACAATACTGACAGTGCTAGGCCACCAGGAATGCTCTCAAGTCAGGTTGAAATAGACATTATTCTATGAACTGGGAGTGTAGGACAAATTTAACCCACAGAATGCATCATTCGCCATTTCATGAAAAGCTGACAGGCTGGCCATAGTGCCCATAGGAGCTCTTGTTACTTGATATCATTCACGAAATTCTATCAAGTGGCTTAAAAAGTTAAACGTGAGTCTGTTCATTTATATCTCTACAGACGTTATCAATATAACCCATTATTTCCTCTAGTACGGATAGTGAAAAGAAGACCTTTTTCATCCTTGCTTGTATCGTATCCACATTATCTTTGTATTCGGTTATCCATCATCTGTATCTGTCATAAAATACTTTTCTTACAATAAAATCAAGTTTCTATATATATATTTTTTCCAATGCTTACTCACCGGCCGACGCAGCACCGACCAAAATCACAACAATAGCGCACACGTGAGGTATCAAGTAAGTAAGCATTTTGTCGCCTAGAATTCCAACTAAATATATTAGCAGTTTGTCATTTTAGTAAATCCCAATTTCTGAGTATTTTACAGTTCTCAATAGGCCCTCGGGTAATAAACATTTGGTCAGATCACTTTGAAGTAATACTGTTTCAGATATGAATACAACAAAAGAATGATAGTAGATAAAGTGCTAGTTAGCGATAACGGCTTTCCTGCAATGCTGGTTTCAATGCTGTTCTGTAAAACGTACATAGCTTCGTAAAAATTAGTCTCGTAAAGAAATGTATAAGTCCAACAATCACGGAGCCGAAAATCTTAAAATAGCGTAATGTCAATTTCTTTTTTTTTTTAATTTTCGTCCGATAATTTCGTTACAGTGAGAAGTAAAGTAACGATTAATTGATCGAATATGTGTTAATAACATAAGATAGGTTGAAATCAATTGAATGGCGTACGCTCTACATTTTTTAGTCACGTAACTATCCTTGGCGATGTGTTTCTCTAGCCCTGGGTTCGGAACTTCTACGTCACTTACGTTTGGCATCACAGAAACGCGGATACCAGTCCCTGTCTCTTGTTTTCGTGTGTGCTGGGCTTAATACATATTATAGCTAATCGCTAATAATTCATTTGTTTGTTTATAGAACACAAGAGTCCTTTGATCGAAATTAGATGCTCGGCTCAGTAATAGGAAAAATGTGGTTATGAATTTTAAGCGGCTGAAATTTTAAGATCTTTATCGGTTAAAATCTAAAAGTACTTAGAATTTGCTACCATATAAGACGGTATGATTAGTGACACGTCAATGAATAATCATCACCCGTTTTCTATCACACTACGTATGTTATCTACTTACGGTTTCGGCTTCGTGGTGGAGTTTAGTTGCTGCATTCGATATATGAACCTTTATGTAGGAAACTACTGAACATTTTGGACGTTTTCAGTCAGGAATCATAAACTGTTAATAAGCCAATCATTGATTTATTTACTCACAGTTGTATTGAATCAAATTATAACACGACATTTGACGACTGAGTTACAAATATAACTTCAATTCGAGCTTTTTCATAGTCAGTCAGTAACTTGACTATGGTTCACTTTCATAATCGGATATTTTCAAAACCAATACAAGCATATCCAATTATAAATTCGATTATCACCAACGATTAGCAACACCTTCCTTCACAATAATTGCGGCAACACTCGGAATGACTCAAACAATCGGCGCCTATTGGCTTGCAACCTATTCAAATATACCATATGAAATTGAGAATGGAATTTTGAAATGAATAGCCTTTCGCGTTGATTGAAGAAAAAGATATCTATCCCCTCCCCCCTTCCACGAGGGCGATAGATATCATTCGTTCATGTCGCCCATACATACAAACATGTCTGTACAGGCGCTAACAATATAAGTATGTAGTATTATCTTTGATTTTCAATTCATCAAATTCATTCGCTCAACCCGTGTCCACCGAACAAAACATGAGTGTTGTGTTTTCAGTTAATGTTAATCATGAAATCCTATGAAGTGGTGTTATAACGTTTGCAATCGTTACTAACCTTCTGGATATGACGCGGCACTGACCACAATCACAACAATAGTGCATACAAGAGGTATCAAAAAAGCAAGCATTTTCGTCACCTAGAATTTCAACTCAATATATTAGCAATTTGTCATTTTAGGAAATCCCAATTCTGATTGTTAAACAGTTTTTAATAGACCCTCAGGTTACAAACGTTTGATCAGATAAGTTCGAAGTAATGGTGCTTCAGAAATAGATAGAAAAAGAATGATAATAGATAAAGTGCAAGTTTGCGATAACGTGTTTTCTGCATTGCTGGTTTGTATGCTGTTCTCTGAAGCGAGAGTTTCGCCAAAATTAATCTCGTAAAGAAATATAATTAGTCCCACAATCACCGAGTCAAAATCTTTTAAGATAGCGTAATGTTATTTTTTTTCTTTTTTGTTAAAATTTTCGTCTGATAATTTGTTACAGCGAGAATAAAAATAACGATTAATTTATCGATTATGTGTTTGTAACGTTAGATATTAGATTGAAGTCAATAAATTGCATACTCTCTACATTTTGTAGTCAAGTAACTATCCGTGGCGGAGTGTTTCTCTAGCCCTGCGTGCGGAACTTCCACATCATTCACGTTTGGCTTCACACATACCAGTCTCTGTCCCTTGTTTTCGTCTGTGCTGGACTTAATACGTATTATAGTTAATCACTAATAATTAATTTGTTCGTTTATAAAACACGAGAGTCTTTCGATTGAAATTAGGTCAGTATTAAGAAAAATGTGTTTTTATTTTATTTTATGCGGCTGAAATCATAAGATCTTAATCAATTAAAATCTAGAAGCACATACAATATGCTACTATATAAGACGGTATGATTAGTGACACGTCAATGAATAATCATCACCCGATTTCTATCACACCACGTATGTTAAATACTTACGGTTTTGGCTTCGTGTTAAACGTTCGGTTGCTGCATTCAATACAGGAAGCGTTTATGTAGAAAATTCGCTCATCAATCACTTCAGATATTCAATACGCTATTTGCTTTTCTGTTCAGGTTATATTCGATTCGCCGGGTGTTTACCGCAGAAATCGAATTCAGAGTGTGGGAACGGCTGAAATATGAAACTATTTCGTCTGGTATGTTTTACTGAAAGTTCAGCACCAAATCATGTCTAGTTAACTGTTAATGAATGTATGGGCCTAAAGCCATGTACAATAAACCCCATAAAACTTAAGGACCCGATCCAGAGTCAGATTAGACCATCGAAACAGCAAAAATGGTTCCAAAGTCGGATAGGATTCGTAAACAAATTAAACTGCACGACTATGGAACTGGATGCAGAGAAAAATTGAACGACATAGCAGTGGGACCGGATGGAGAAATCCAAATTTAAAAAAAACTGTGGAACTGGGTCCAGAGTCGGATTGAACGCACACAACGGTGGAACAGAGTAAAATTCAATCTGTACAATTGTGGCTTTCTCAAAGCTTTAATCGAAACTGTGTTCGGGGGTATTCTCCGTGTCATAAGCATTCATTCATTTGTAAAGAGCACAGTCGCACTGTTTTTTTTTTCTGGTATTCCTCATTTATCCATAAGAAAACTATCCTTCTCGGCAGAGATTCGAACCTGATGTGAGTAGTGTCCGGTGCATAGATTTTAATCATTGGTCGATTGTATGTTGTAGGAATCCAGTTGTGGATATCATAAGAATGATTTTAGCATCCGGGAATTTCGTCATTTATTGCACTTCGAGGCTTCGCTTTAGGTTAATATTTGACAGTGAAAATATTCGAAATTATTTCTTATGGATTTTCCACTTCTGATATTCAATACACCACTATTTTTATATTCGGATATTTTTTTGTTTTTGTTGATTGGTGTCAATTTTATCACGTGAATCAAGAGTGGGAACTGGTGACATCACAGACACTCCTTCATACGTTATATTTTACTAAAGGGTCAGGACCCAATATTATCTAGGTTTTAATGAACGTATTCGGGTACTTGGTGCAGAGTCCAATTATACCATCAAAACTGCAATTTGATTTAGAGAAAATATAGCGTAACAGTTGAATTGGATCCGGTGTCAAATCCCACGCAATTATGGATGGAGGTCCAGTACCTTGATTAATCCGTACGATTTGGTTCCACGGTCGAATTCGACCTGGATCGAGTGTTAAGCTAAATGTTGGAACCTTATTCGCGAAACCCCTTAATCAGTAGACCATGTACAAACCAATAGTTTAGAATCGTTTCTTTTAATGACATGGGTGAACTTTTATACTTGGATATTGTGTGACCCAATTAGCACAAGTGATAGACGGTCCGGGTATGTGTCCGTTTCATAACGCATTCATTTATCTAGAGACCACAGTCGAATTCGTTTTCAAGGAACAGGAACTTAGAATTATTGCACAGGTAGATGATAATTACTGGGAAGCTCGCGTGGAGTGATGACAAACTTTAGATTCATGACAGAACTTGCGGAAATATAAAAAAAAAGATTTCGACAAACTACCAGAGTGACCGACAGTTTGGCTATCAAGATTGCCGATTGAAGCAAGTAAGTTATTAATAAATTATATGCTTCACTCAAACCACATCGACAACGTTTTTTTTTTCACGAGGAAAAACACATTATTTTAATCGTTGCCGTGTGCGGCGAGCTTAACGGTTTTTGATATAAACCCGAATAATATCTCGCGTATCATCTATTCCGATTGATGCGGTTTTCAAACTATCGAGTAACTTGATCTATCGATGTGAATTTTCACTTCAATCAGCTGCGTCGAGCGATGGGAATTCGAATCCACTTTCATCCACTTGAATCCTCCGGAAACCGCCATCTACGTACACTTCGGTAAAAACACTACATAAAGGTGGTTTTCAAACAATCGAGGAATTCTCTCTATCGATGAAATAGATTCTAAAATTTCAATTCAATCAGCTGCGTGGAGTGATGGGAATTTGAATCCACTTTCGCTATTAACTGCAAATATCGAATATGGAATTACAATAATTTTTATCGTGCGAGCGCTAATCGATAATTTATACATTGAGCCGAGAGCATGACGCCTGCATTAGTAGTTTTTAGCTCGATAGCATTAGGCATACATTTTGTAAGGGAGAATAGCAATCTCAATATATTATGGCGAAATAATCGGCTCTAAAAGGTATCGCACCAATAACCTACGTGATACTACTCGTTGCAACATGTATTATGCTATAAACTATATTTGACCTCGGCTTCGGGGAACATGACGAGCAAATTGAGTCAGAATTGTGGACTTTTGCTTCCAAGAGAAGTCGAAGTAAACAGCATAACGTGGAACTGTAACTGACGATCGATGTTCCTCGCGCGCGGATGGAACGGCGCATCCCATTGGTGGCTTCGGAAATTCTCACCCAGGAATCATAGACAGCTAACAACAACTCGATCATAAACGTATCTATTCAATTTTTATTGAATTCAATATTAAACGTGAGATTTGACGACTTAGTTACAAAAATGAATTCAATTCAAGCTTCTAGTCGGTCAGTAACCCGACTGTGATTCAGGTTCATAATCGGATATTTTCAAAACCACCACAGGTATATCCCATTATAAATTCGATTATCACCAACGATTAGGAACAAAATGCTTTACATTTGTTGCTGCAGCAGTCGGAATTATGGAAACACGGTATGGTTATCGGTGCGCAACCTATTGAAAAACAAAATATCAAATTTGAAAATAGAATTTCGAAAAGAATCGCTCTTCGCGTAAACTTGAATAAATAAATTAAACCCCGCTACGACGAGGAATCAAGTCGCGTATAAAGATAAACGTGAGTCTGTTCATTTATAACTGTACAGACGTTATCAATATAACCCATTATTTCGTCAATTCCTCTAGTGCGTATAGTGAAAAGAAGACCTTTTTCGTCCGTCATCGTATGCACATTATCTTTGTATACGGTTATCCATCATCTGAGCACTTGATATTCTTGTTTAATTATGTACTTGTCATAAAGGCTTTTTTTACAATAAAATAAAGTTTCTATATATTATTTCCCATTCGTTACACACCTGCCGACGCAGCACCGACCAAAATCACAACAACAGCGCACACGCGAGGTATCAAGTAAGTGAGCATTTTTGTCGCCTAGAATTTCATTTAAATACATAAGCAGTTTGACATTTTAGTAAATCCCAATTTCTGATTATTCAACAGTTTTAAATAGACAATCGGGTAATAAACATTTGGTCAGATCACTTTGAAGAAATACTGTTCCATTAAGTGAATAGAAAAAAAGAATGATAGTAGATAAATTGCTAGTTAGGAATAACGCGTTTCCTGCAATGCTGGTTTAAATGCTGTTCTTTAAAGCGTACATAGCTTCGTAAAAATTGGTCTCATAAAGAAATGTATGAGTCCCACAATCACGGAGTCGAAAATCTTAAAATAGCGTAATGTCAATTTCTTTTTTTTTAAATTTTCGTTCGTGAATTTCGTTACAGTGAGAACAAAAGTAACGATTAATTTATCGAATATGTGTTCATGATATAAGATTAGGTTGAAATCAATTGAACAGGATACGCTCTACATTTTGTAATCACGTTACTATCTTTGGCGAAGTGTTTCTCTAGACCTAGGTTCGGAACTTTCACATCATTCACGTTTGGCATCACAGAAACGCGGATACAATCCCTGTCTCTTGTTTCCGTGTGTGCTGGGCTAAATACATATTATAGCTAATCACTAATAATTCATTTGGTTGTTTAAAGAACGCAAAAGTCCTTTGATTGAAATTAGGTGTTCGGCTCAGTAATAGGAAAAATGTGGTTATGAATTTTAAGCGGCTTAAATTTTTAGATCTTTATCGGTTAAAATCTAGTAGTACTTAGAATTTGCTACAATATAAGACCGTGTGATTAGTTGCACGTCGATGAATAATCATCACCCGATTTCTATCACACTACGTATGTTATCTACTTACGGTTTCGGCTTCGTGGTGGAGTTTAGTTGCTGCATTCGATATAGGAACCTTTATGTAGGAAATTCGCTCAAGAATTTTACACTTCGGATATTCAATACACTATATATTTTACTATTCAGATTTTTCAAGTCGATTGGTGTCAATTTTATTACCTGAATCCAGAGTGGGAACTGGTGAAACGTGAAACTCTTTTGTACGTTATATTTTACTAACGGGTCAGGACCCAATATTATCTAGTTGCTAATGAAAATATTCGGGGACTGGATGCAGAGTCAAATGATACCACCAAAACTTTCTTTTCAAATGACATAGATGTACTTTTATACTTGGATATTGTGCGACCCAAATAAGCATCGAGTGATATTTGGTCCAGGGGCACGGTTTCCGTTTCATAAGCATTCATTATATCTATAGAGACCACAGGCATATTCGTTTTTCCTGACCCTCCCCATTCGTCCATAAGGAAACGGGAACTTACAATTGTTGCACAGGTAGATGGTATATAGTTGGAAGCCCATGTGATGTGATGACAAACATTGGATTCATGACAGAACTGTACTGGTGGAAATATCAAAAATAGATTCCGACACAAAATCGGTAGCCAAAAGTTTGCGTTTTAAGATTGCCGATTGAAGTTATTTTATGAGTATGAAATAAATTGTATGCTTCACTCAAAAGACATCGAAAACGTTTTTCACGTGGAAAAAAGGTTTTTTTTTCAGTGGCGTCTGCGGCTAGCTTAACGGTATACGATATGAACCGGAATATCTCGCGCACCATCGACTCCAATAAAAGTGGTTTTTAAACAATCGACTAACTTGATCTATCGATGTGAATTTTCATTTCACTCAGCTGCATAGAGCGATGGGAAATCGAATCCACTTTCATCCACTTTCATCCACCGGAAACCACCATCTACGTACACTTCGGTAAAGGTGGTTTTCAAACAATCGAGTAACTCTTTCTATCCACGTAATAGATTCTAAATTTTCAATTCAATCAGCTGCGTGGAGTGATGGGAATTCGAATCCACTTTCGCTAGTAACTGCAAATTTAATATTGAATATGGAATTTAAATAGTTTTATTCGTGAACGCGGTAATCGATAATTCATACATTGAGCCAAGAACATGACGCCTGCGTAAATAGTCTTTAGCTCGATAGCATTAGGCATACATTTTGTAAGGGATAATAGTAATCTCAATATATGGCGAATTGAAATAATCAGCTCTAAAAGGTATCATACCATAGGGAATATAATAGGGAATAAGTTGTTTCATACCAAAGGTCGAACGGTCGAAAAATAAATTCTCGCACACTCGAATTTATTTTCGACCGTTCAACCTTTGATATGAAACAACTTATTCCCCATTACTCTTATAATATTCGTATATATGAACATTATTTAAATGAATTTCATATATTTTAAAATAAATTTCATGTTTTAAAAGTGAGAGTAAAATGTTAGCATAATAATCTAGAGATATAAGATCAAATATAGATTTCGAGTAATAAAAAATCAATTTTTAACATAAAAAGTGTGAGTAAAGTGTGAGTGAAATGATTAATATTTAAAGCAGTGAATAGTAATATTGTTTTATGTGAATTTCCATTATTAAAAAGTGATTGCATTTCATCTGTAATTATTAAATGTTGATCTATTTCATCAAATGTTGTGAATTCGCCCGTGAATTATACACTTCAGATATTCAACACACTATTTACTTTTCTGTTCAGGTTCTACTCGATTTGCCGCGTGTTAACTTCAGTTAGTACTCGAATTGAGAGTTCGAAACGGACGAAATATGAAACTATTTCGTCTGATATATATTTTACTGAAAACTCAGGACCGAATAATATCTAGTTGTACGTATTCAGCCATGTAAATCTTGAACCCATAATTCTTAGGGACTTGGTCCAGAGTCAGTTGAGACCGTCTAAACTGTGGGACTGGTCCCAGTGTCTTGGACTTATATTTCAATAGTTCTATATGAATTCGGTAATCGATATTTTAAAGATTTAGCAGGAACACGAGTACATCTCTTCTGGGAAGCACTTGGGACGTGTTTTCCAGTCTGGGTTTTTTTCACCTACTATTCTCGTCGTTCTAAAAGTTTATGCAGTCAATGAAAATGTCCGGTATTTCGTCAGTAACCTATTCGACTAAGCGACGATATTGCTTATACTCTTAAATAAGCGAATAGTTTGGTTCACATTAGTAAAGTTTATTAGTGGATTACTTCATAAGTTGCGTTTTAGGTCATAGGACACTTTGTAATTTACTGAACTTCAGTTCAGTTTCTGATCTGAAATTGACCAGTGATAGCTTAGACGACAGTATGATGAATTTCACGGAGCTTCTTTTAGCCGAGCAAACGTTTCAAATGATTATTTCCGATTTGAGGAAATATTTCTGAAATCGTACCATCCATAAAACGTATGGTTTTTTTTCTTTTCATTCGAATCGAAGCGATTCGAAAAACCAGACTTTCTGTAATCGATAACGAATCTATACGACTCCTCGTAATATGAAAAAAAATACCAACTAGCATCCGAACAACTGATTGATTTCATTGATATACTAATCTCGCCTGAGGCATATTTAGTTTTGTAGCGCTGCATTACTTTAGCCATTTCTAGTCCCTTGGTATCGGCGTGGATTTGACTCGACAGGTTGGCGGTATGGAGGGTGTTTCGACAGCGGGCAATATACTTACGCGCTCATAACAAAGATACGTCTGGATGCGATATTCGAAGGTTCGGAAGTTTGAACCGATTGTTTCTCGGCTTTAAGACGCGAAGGTTTACTAGCGCGAGCGCAACCTGAATTGATGACTTCAGACTCTGAGAATGTATCGGTTGGTGCTGAGTTCTATAACCAGTCAGGGGGAACAACGACGACCATGCTGGCGAGGGGGTTTAAACCCCATCCGCGGTGTAAATACATCCATCACGCCGACTACAAACCGTTTCACGTGAATCTGTATCTACAGATCACGACTTATGTCGTATTCAGCATTGCTATCGTCGGTTTCAGCGCCAATTTACTGTCTTTTATCATTCTCACCAAAGAACGTTCAAACAACACTAGTATATTTTATTTGAGATGTTTGGCAGTTGCGGACATGTTTATTTGTTTGTCGTTCGTTGTTTTTGACTTTCAGTATCGACTCTACAGTCACACGCTGTTACTGGACATGACTGCTGAAATAAACCACGCTATGAAGCGCATGTATTCATACACTAGGTACGTTCGCACTTTATCTTCAAGTATCAGTGATCTCATAACATTGTTAATAGCTATAGACAGATATATCGTTGTTTGTTGGGCACTTAGAGCTGTCAGAATCATAAGCATTAAGAAGAGCTACATTAACGTCACTTTCGTTGTAATCATTTGTCTTTGCAACCAGTCGAGGAATTTGTTCATGTATTATTCTCGCCGTTCAATAAACCCGTGCACCGGACACGAGAGGTGGACTCAAAAACTGACTCCATTTGCCAAAAACATTTATCTTAAGTACTACGAGGTGTCTCTTCGAGCCCTGCTGTTTACTGTAATCCCGACAGTGATCGTGGTTCTAATAACTATACGATTGATTTTCACGTTGAGACGCGCAGGAGCAGCGAGAAAAACCATGTCTACAAATAATCAAACTTCTAACAACAACAGCAGCAGTGACCGTAGTTTAACTCTGACGTTAGTTCTCATTTCGTGTTTCTATTTACTGAAGAATATATTTTCTGTCCGAGCCTCAATCATAAATTTGATAAGCACTCTAGGCGGTTCACTTGGTAAGGGTATTTCACAGGTTTATATGAACCCAGTTGTGGACACCATACGAATGATCGTAGCGTCTTCTAATTTCGTCGTATATTGCGCGTCGAGGCGTCGCTTTAGGATTGTAATTAAATCTATGTTTAATTGTTTCATAATTTGAACTAACTACAGCAGGATCCTGAAACCTGTCGATCGGATGGAAGACTACTGAATTGACCTGACAATCTGAGCCAGCATCGCAGTGGCTTCTTTCGCTTTAGTTAAATACGATATCCTTGTCTAAACGGTTTAACGCTTTAATTCCAGTGAGGCTTCGACAACGTTTATACAATACTAGCCTTTTACTTGCAATCGAGTGGCGAGGGTTTTATTTATTTTCTCAAAATTAAACTCCTCGAAGAGGTGAGGAAATATCGGCGATAATTCGTTCTGGATTTCGACCGGAGTTTTTTTTCACTTTTGCCTCCAAGAGAAGACGATGTTAAGAGGAAAATGCGGACCTTTTATAAACGATTGATGTTTCCCACCGCGGATAGAACGGTGCGTCCTACTGGTCACTTTGAAAATATTCACTATCGATACATAAACAGTTAACAACCCGATCATTGATTTATTTACTCGCAGTTTAATTGAATCTAATTATAACACGAGATTTGACGACTGAGTTACATATATAAATTCAATTCGAGCTTTTTGATAGTCTGTCAGTAACCTGACTGTGGTTCAGTTTCATAATGAGATATAACCCGAGCCGCCACGTGTATATTCCATTAGAAATCCCGATCACCAGCAATTACGAACAAAATCCGTTGCTACACTTGTGGCTGCAACACTCGTTATCGTTGCCACAGAATTGGCTCTTTTGTGAGCAACCTATTTAAAATAGCATGCATTTTTTCAAATAGATTGAAGAAATATTTGAACGCCGACCCCTATGAAGCACCGGTAATGATCCCGACGACGGGGATGGTAGACAATGATGATAGAAATGGACGGGGCTTAGTGAATACATGTTTGATATTGCACGTCAATCAAATTGATTTATATCTCTGCAATACTATGGACCCAATTAATTCGTCGGAACGAGAAAAGAGAGAAAACGACTTAATTTTTGCTCATTAATATTGCGCCTATTATTCATATTATGAACTTTGCAATTGCGTATTATCTTCCCAGTCGTTACTAACCTTCTGCAAGTGACGCGGCACTGACCACGATCACAACCACAGCGCATAGACGAGGTATCAAATTAGCGAGCATTTTCAACGCCTAGATTTTTGAAATAGATACATTATTAAGTAATGATTATTCAGTAGTTTCCAATAGGCTCTCAGTGAATAAAACTTTTATCAGATTGTAAACTAAAAAAACTGATAACATAGTTTCCTCATAATTAGTCTCATCAGTTCGTAACAATAATGATAGAAAGAAACACTGATAAACCTAGAAGTACTTAGAATTTGCTACCATATAAGACGGTATGATTAGTGACACGTCAATAAATAATCATCACCCGATTTCTATCACACAACGTATGTTATCTACTTACGGTTTCGGCTTCGTGGTGGAGTTTAGTTGCTGCATTCGATATAGGAACCTTTATGTAGGAAATTCGCTCAACAATTTTACACTTCAGATATTCAATACACTATTTATTTTACTATTCAGATTGTTCAAGTCGATTGGCGTCAATTTCATTATCCGAATCCAGAGTGGGAACTGGTGATATGTGAAACTCCTTCGTACGTTATATTTTACTAACGGGTCAGGACCCAATATTATCTAGTTTCTAATGAAAATATTCGGGTACTGGATGCAGAGTCAAATGATACCATCAAAACTGTGGAACTTGATGGAGCCTAGATTAATTCGTATGATATTGGGCACGATTTGGTTGAGCGTCGAATTCGACCTGGATTGAGCGTTAAACTAAATGTCGGAACCTAATTGGCGAAACCAATGACATAGATGTACTTGTAAACTTGGATATTGTGCGACCAAAACAAGCATCGAGTGATGTTTGGTCCAGGGACATGGTTTCCGTTTCATAAGCATTCATTTTACCTATGGAGACCACAGTCGAATTCGTTTTTCCTGACCCTCCCCATTCATCCAACAATCCCATGTGAAGTGATGACAAACATTGGATTCATGACAGAACTGTACTGGTGGAAATATCAAAAAATAGATTCCGACAAAAAATCGGTAGTAGAAAGTTTGAATTTATATGGAAGCCCTGAAACGACATTACGAATTACGTTTTACGAATTACGTTTTACGAATTACGTTTTACGTTTTACGAATTACGAGTTATGTTTTGCAAATTACGCGTTAGGTTAACGATTTACCATATGAGCTCCCTGCATTTCGTATGTCGCGCGAGGTCAAGGTCTTATACACTTACGTTTTACAAATTACGTTTTACGAATTACGTTTTACGACTTACGTTTTACGAATTACGTTTTACGAACGTTTTCCATTGACTTACTGGCACTTGCTTCAAAAGTTTTTCGGAAAAACACGGGCTTTGGAATGAAGTCGAATCATGACGAAGAATGAATCTTTATTTTGCATTTCGAAACATATACATGTATATATCCGTGAAATTGAGGGAGTTTCGTACGCATTTTTTATTACAAGTAATAATGAGACCAAGGAAGTCAAAAAGTGACTTATGATAATTTCAAATGATTAAAAGTATAGAGATTCAGCCTGCATACGCCCGGATTCATTAATTAATAAATTACAAACACTGACACTGTCCTGTTTGGCAAGGGCACAATGATTAAGACGATACAAAACTGGAAATTATTCGGGGTTCATGGAGATAAAAAGGAATTGGACTCCATATCGGTGCGTATACAATTGTTCAATTGTAACAAATGATCAGAACAAGTCTTAGCTATTAATAATGAAAATATATATGTATCTATATTTGAAAGCAAAGCGTTTGGGCTGCAATGTCATCCATCGTTATTAGTTGAAGCATTCGGCAAAAAATTACAACCGATCACACTACAGTGCTGCCGTCTGCCTACTAACCAAAGTTTGATAATATTCACGACACGGGGAGTGCACCAGAACCTTGACCTCTTAAGATAAATTGAACCGAAATGTAGTGTTAAATCGTTGCCCAAAATGTAAGTCGTAAAACGTAACTCGCAAGACGTAATTCGTAAAACGTAATTCGTAATGTCGTTTCAGAGCTTCCATAGTTTCAAGATTGCCGATTGAAGTTATTTTATGAGCATGAAATAAATTGTATGCTTCACTCAAAACACATCGAAAACGTTTTTCATGTGGAAAAAAAAGGTTTTTTTTCATCGGTGCCGTGTGCGGCTAGCTTAACGGTATAGGATATAAACCGGAATATCTCGCGCACCATCGACTCCGATAAAAGTGGTTTTTAAACAATCGACTAACTTGATCTATCGATGTGAATTTTCATTTCACTCAGCTGCGTCGAGCGATGGGAATTTGAATCCACTTTCGCTATCAACTGCAAATTATTGAATATGGAATTTCAATAATTTTATTCGTGAACATGATCCCTGCATTAGAAGCTTTTAGCTTTTTAACATAAGGCATAAATTTTGTGAGGGATAATAGTAATCTCAATATTATATCGTGAATTCATATGTTTGACTCTAATTCTCAGTGCAACATATGTTACATTATAACCTATATGTGACCCCAGCTTCGGGGAATATGACGAATACATTGAGTCAGAATTGTGGTCTTTTGCTTCCAAGAGAAGTCGAAGTTAAGAGCTGAACGCGGAACTGGAACTGGACGATCGATGTTCCTCGCGACGGATGGAACGGCGCATCCTATTGGTCGCTCTGGAAATGTTCAGCCAGGAATCATAAACACCTAATAACAACCCGATCATTAACGAAATTATTCAATTTTGATTGACTTTAATAATAACGCGAGATTTGACGACTGAGTTAAAAAACATATAAATTCAACTCAAGGTTTTTGATAGTCAGTCAGTAACCTGACTGCGGTTCAGTTTCATTATCGGATACTTCCCAAACCGCAACATGTATATCCGATTATTATAAACTCTCACCACCGACGATTAGGAACAAACTCCTGCTTTACATTTGTCGTCGCAACAGTCGGGGCTTACGCCACAGGTCAAGCCTTTTCCTATGCAACCTATTTTAAAAAAAGGAGGAAACTGAAAATGGAAATTTCGAGTGAAACACTTTATTCGCTTATTTGAAGAAATATTTCGACCCGGCCCCCGACGATCAGATTCCGCTCGTTCGTATCGACCGTTCGGACGAACTGATGTTCACGGGATAATATTTGTATACTTGTGTAAGAACGACATCGCACGTCATCATGTGGCGTGGCTACTTGGGGCGCGACGATGTTAATAAACCTTTAGGTATGGTTGTGGTCACCTCAGGCGTGACTGGTCTACTGGCCTCAATTTCTGCTAGTTGGCGAACTAGTCGAAGGTGGCTGCTTTAACTGCACTGTAGAGCTGCCTTACAGTCGTTGAAATGCTCAAACACTTATATGTGGCGGGACTTTTTGGAATATTTTTTTATTCCGAAAAATCGCAAAAAAATTACCAAAGATGTGAAGAAATTGATTTTTTTACCCCACCACTTCAATCGATTTTTCTCAAAATATAAATATGCGATTCTTTTACGAACTGGAAATAAGCCATTAATTCGTTCAATCGATAAAATGTTTACTGGTGATCATTGCGACTTATATCATTAATGAAATACTATGAAATTGAGAAATATTTCTACTCACCTGGATAATGCACGGCGATGATCACAATCACGGCAAAAGCGCATGCGCGAGTCGTTAGATAAGCGAAAACTTTCATTTCCTAGAATTTCAATTTAATATACTATTGAATTGCGAAAAGGGGACCCGAGGTCTTGAAAAGACTTGAATTCGGTACTTTGGCTTTGGAAATTGATTTGTGGAACAATGTTGGAAATCTATAAATTCATGATTTTTTTGCACGATCATGAATCATGGAAAATAACAGTGTCAAGATGTTTCGTATTTTTAAGTGTCAATTTTGGTTATGATCGCTGATGAAGTGATTAAGTGAGAATATTTTTCTGTAAAAAGATTTTATCCGGGGGTAAATCCTTAAAAGTGGTTCTCAAAATTGAATCTTCGGTAGAGAGTTGTGGTAGTTGAATAACCATTAAAGCGTAAACACGATAAATCTCATTTTCAAATGAGTAAATAAGTTTTATTCATTAGGCCACACCAAAAGATTTTGTCTCCCGGGCGGAACAATCACCAAAATGGGAAGGTAGTAGGGAATCCTTTTATAGAAAAAAATGTGAGTATACATTTGAAAATAGGATAGGTCACCGTAAATAATTTTTACTTGGCAAAATTTTTAGTCAGGAATATGATTAACAGCTAGTAGACCACATATTAGCCTAAAAGGAAATTGAGGTGTTTACAATTACCTATTAAAACTATGTTTTAAACTTATTTCACAGAATTCCTGGAATTTTACAATAAACAAGGTCGCCATCAATGTCCGATTAGCAAAGTTGTCTGAGCATGGCTGCACCATTTCCAGGGTCAAATTGTTACAGGGTTTTCTTTTGGTGTGGCCTAACGAACGTTTTCAGGGAAGATTTCATCTGATATAAAACAATTGAATAAAATAGATATCAAAGAAAGAACAAGCAGATCACCGAGAGGAATCCAGATACAGAAAACCCGACCGAACAACATTTGGCCGAACAAAATTGGCGCAGCTCCCTATAACACTACTGGACGATTTCCGCAACAGCGGTGGCGATTAACATAGCAGTATGACCAGTGACACTGTATTGAACAATCATCGCCCAATTGCTATCTACGTATGTTTCATACTTACGGTTTTGCCTGCGTGATATATTACGTTTGGTTGCTGCATTCAATCTTCCGGAACGTATATGTAGAAAAATTCGCTCGCGAATTTTACACTTCAGATATTCAACACACTATTTACTTTTCTGTTCAGGTTCTACTCGACTTGCCGCGTGTTACCTTCATTTAGTACTCGAATTGAGAGTTCGAAACGGACGAAATATGAAACTATTTCGTCTGATATATATTTTACTGAAAATTCAGGACCGAATAATATCTAGTTGTACGTATTCAGCAATGTAAATCTTGAACCCATAATTCTTAGGGACTTGGTCCAGAGTCAGTTGAGACCGTTTAAACTGTGGGACTGGTCCCAGTGTCTTGGACTTATATTTCAATAGTTCTATGTGAATTCGGTAATCGATATTTTAAAGATCTAGCAGGAACACGAGTACATCTCTTCTGGGAAGCACTTGGGACGTGTTTTCCAGTCTGGGTTTTTTCACCTACTATTCTCGTCGTTCTAAAACTTTATGCAGTCAATGAAAATGTCCGGTATTTCGTCAGTAACCTATTCGACTAAGCGACGATATTGCTTATACTCTTAAATAAGCGAATAGTTTGGTTCACATTAGTAAAGTTTATTAGTGGATTACTTCATAAGTTGCGTTTTAGGTCACAGGACACTATGTGATTTACTGAACTTCAGTTCAGTTTCTGACCTGAAATTGACCAGTGATAGCTTAGACGATAGTATGATGGATTTCACGGAGCTTCTTTTAGCCGAGCAAACGTTTCATATGATCATTTCCGATTTGAGGAAATATTTCTGAAATCGTACCATCCATAAAACGTATGGTTTTTTTTTCTTTTCATTCGAATTGAAGCGATTCGAAAAATGAGTAAGACTTTCTGTAATCGATAACGAATCTATACGACTCCTCGTAATATGAAAAAAAAATACCAACTAGCATCCGAACAACTGATTGATTTCATTGATATACTAATCTCGCCTGAGGCATGTTTAGTTTTGTAGCGCTGCATTACTTCGATTTCTAGTCCCTTGGTATCGGCGTGGATTTGACTTGACAGGTTGGCGGTCTGGAGGGTGTTTCGACAGCGGGCAATATACTTACGCGCTCATAACAAAGATGCGCCTGGTTGCGATATTCGATGGTTCGGAAGTTTGAACCGATTGTTTCTCGGATTTTAGGCGTGATGGCTTACTAGCGCGAGCGCAACCAGAATTGATGACTTCAGACTCTGAGAATGTATCGGTTGGTGCTGAGTTCTATTACCAGTCAGGAGGAACAACGACGACCATCCTGGCGAGGGGGTTTAAACCCCATCCGCGGTGTAAATACATCCATCACGCCGATTACAAACCGTTTCACGTGAATCTGTATCTACAGATCATGACTTATGTCGTATTCAGCATTGCTATCGTCGGTTTCAGCGCCAATTTACTGTCTTTTATCATTCTCACCAAAGAACGTTCAAACAACACTAGTATATTTTATTTGAGATGTTTGGCTGTTGCGGACATGTTTATTTGTTTGTCGTTCGTTGTTTTTGACTTTTAGTATCGACTCTACAGTTACACGCTGTTACTTGACATGACTGCTGAAATGAACCACGCTATGAAGCGCATGATTTCATAAACTAGGTACGTGCGCACTTTATCTTCAAGTATCAGTGATCTCATAACATTGATAATAGCTGTAGACAGATATATCGTTGTTTGTTGGGCACTTAGAGCTGTCAGAATCATAAGCATTAAGAAGAGCTACATTAACGTCACTTTCGTTGTAATCATTTGTCTTTGCAACCAGTCGAGGAATTTGTTCATGTATTATTCTCGTCGTTCTATAAACCCGTGCACTGGACACGAGAGGTGGACACAAAAACTGACTCCATTTGCCAAATACATTTATCTTAAGTACAACGAGGTGTCTTTTCGAGCTCTGCTGTTTACTATATTCCCGACAGTGATCGTGGTTCTAATAACTATCCGATTGATTTTCACGTTGAAACGCGCAGGAGCAGCGAGAAAAACCATGTCTACAAATAATCAAACTTCTAACAACAACAGCAGCAGTGACCGTAGTTTAACTCTGACGTTAGTTCTCATTTCGTGTTTCTATTTACTGAAGAATATATTTTCTGTCCGAGCCTCAATCATGAATTTGATGAGCACTCTAGGCGGTTCACTTGGTAAGGGTATTTCACAGGTTTATATGAACCCAGTTGTGGACACCATACGAATGATCGTAGCGTCTTCTAATTTCGTCGTATATTGCGCTTCGAGGCGTCGCTTTAGGATTGTAATTAAATCTATGTTTAATTAGTTCATAATTTGAACTAACTACAGCAGGATCCTGAAACCTGTCGATCGGATGGAAGACTGCTGAATTGACCTGACAATCTGAGCAAGCATCGCAGTGGCTTCTTTCGCTTTAGTTAAATACAATATCCTTGTCTAAACGGTTTAACACCTTTAATTCCAGTGTGGCTTCGATGACGTTTCTACGATATTAGCCTTTTACTTACAATCGAGTGGCGAGGGTTTTAAATATTTTCTCAAAATTAGACTCCTCGAAGAGGTGAGGAAATATCGGCGATAATTCGTTCTGGATTTCGACTGGGTTTTTTTTCACTTTTGCCTCCAAGAGAAGACGATGTTAAGAGGAAAATGCGGACCTTTTATAAACTATTGATGTTTCGCACCGCGGATAGAACGATGCGTCCTACTGGTCACTTTGAAAATATTCACCATCGATACATGAACAGTTAACAACCCGATCATTGATTTATTTACTCGCAGTTTAATTGAATCTAATTATAACACGAGATTTGATGACTGAGTTACATATATAAATTCAATCGAGCTTTTTGATAGTCTGTCAGTAACCTGACTGTGGTTCAGTTTCATAATGAGATATTACCCGAGCCGCCACGTGTATATTCCATTAGAAATCCCGATAACCAGCAATTACGAACAAAATCCGGAGCTACAATTGTGGTCACAACACTCGTTATCGTTGCCACAGACTGCGCCTTTAAGTCCGCAACCTATTTAAAATAGCATGCATTATTTTATTTAGATTGAAGAAATATTTGAACGCCGACCCCCTATGGACGACGGGGATGGTAGACAATGATGATAGAAATGGATGGGGCTTAGCAAATACATGTTTGATATTGTACGTCAATTAAATTGATATATATCTTTGCAATACTATTGACAAAATTAATTCTTTCGAACGAGAAAAAGGAGAAAACTACTTATTTTTTACTTATTATGATTGCGCCTATTATTCATATTATGAACTTTGCAATCATGTATTATCTCCACAGTCGTTACTAACCTTCTGCAAATGACGCGGCACTGGCCACGATCACAACCACAGCGCATAGACGAGGTATTAAATAAGCGAGCATTTTCATCGTCTAGAATTTGACATAGATACATTATTAAGTAATGATTATTCGGTAGTTTCCAATAGGCTCTCAGTGAATAAAACTTTTATCAGATCGTAAAAAAATAATAACATAGTTTCCTCAAAATTAGTCTCATCAGTTCGTAAAAATAATGATGGAAAGAAACACTGATAAACTCGGTGAACATTTGTTTGTTACATTAGAGGAATTCGAAGTCAATGAAATCGCATGTGCTGGATACTAATTAGTTAAAATGTGACTTCCTGCGGCGAGCGTTTCTCTGGCCATGAGCGCGGGACGGCTACATCGCTTGCGTTTGGCATCGCAGAAACACGGAAACAAGTTTATGTCCCTGGTTTCCGTGTGTGCTGGGCTTTATATATAATACAGATTGATGATTGATGATTCCCTTTTGACTTAACAACTGAGAATCATTCGAATAAAATCTGTGTCTCGCCTCAGTTATGAGAAACGATACATTAGTTATGCATTCTATGTACCTTAGAGCAAAATTACAACGGTAAAATCTTGAAAATACTGAACAAATTACTATACTAGACTGCAAGTCAATGAACAATTGTCACCAATTCGTATATTATCACACCAGGTGTGTTATCTACTTACGGTTTTGCCTTCGTCTTAAACGTTTGGTTGCTGCATTCAAAATAGAAGCGTTTATGTAGATAATTCCTACATGAATTTTACACTTCAGATGTTTAATACACTATTTGCTTTTCTGTTCAGGTTCTATTGGATTTGCCGGGTGTTTACCGCAGAAATCGAATTGAGAGTTGGAACGGATGAAATATGAAACTATTTTGTGATATGTTTTACCGTAAATTCGGGACCGAATAATAGTAAGTTAACTGTTAATGAACGTGTTCAGCCATATTGAACTGACAAAACTTGGTGACTTGATTAGATTATAGCGCTTGAATCCAGTGTTCGAAACGGGTGAAATATGTATTTATTTCGGGGTATACAAGGGTAATCCAGGTACATACCCAGCCCCTCGATCCCAGCCACTTTATATAAGTGTAATCCATGCACGGATTTGTCGGTTCGTCGGTTTGTCGGCATGTCGGTTCGTCGGTTTGTCGGCATGTCGGTTCGTCGGTTTGTCGGTTCGTCGGTTTGTCGATTCGTCGGTTTGTCGATTCGTCGGTTCGTCGGTTTGTCGATTCGTCGGTTTGTCGATTCGTCGGTTCGTCGGTTTGTCGATTCGTCGGTTTGTCGATTCGTCGGTTTGTCAGTTCGTCGGTTTGTCGGTTCGTCGGTTTGTCGGGTATGTCGGTATGTTCGCACGTCCCTATGGCGTAATGTCGTAAGATTCAATCAGTCGAATATTGGCGGATTAATTCCAAATACCAGTCCAATGTGATAAGTCTCTGCTGGAACTATTTAATGCTATAATGCACTTGAGCCTGAGGTGTTACACAAGCCTCCTGCTTTATCGAGTTTCACGCAGACAAATCAAGCAAAATCACTAAAATAAAAAATGCCCTATGCGCGGTAAAATCGCTGGGTCTTGACTCAGTCCCTACAGTTCTTATTCAACATGAACCGACCAATACTTGCTTCATTCAGGCATTGGTTTGAGAATTCTTATTTTTATAGTTTCACCAGGAATTTTCGCTTAAGATTTGAGGCATACCATGGTGATGTACTTAAAAGCCGTATTTGGATCCAGAGGTTTTGAAAACGATACGGTAAGTTATAGTTTTCATTGTTCTGCTAATAGCCGCTATAAGTTCACATCTTATATTCGAGCCGAATCATATATTCGAAAAGTAGCCACCCGATCGACGCCTGATTCGCTCTTAAGTTGAAGGTACAAATCTAAAACGGTCAAATTCTTCGCCAAAACATCCCAAAACGTGATGAAACAGTGTGAATTTGTGTTCGGTCGGTTTTTTAAATTCGTTCGATTCTATATTTCGATCTCTGGTAGTATTTGAATAGCTATCGCGTGCAACTCCGATGAAAGTGCTTTTCAAACAATCAAGTAAATTAATCTATCGCTGCGATGGATTCTAAATTTCAATTGCATTCAGCTGCTCCGAGTGAATGGCCTGTGAATCCACTTTCACGATTCAGCTGCGAAAATCGAATATGAAATTTCAATAGTTCTATGTGAATTTGGTAATCGATATTTCAAACGTTTAGACTGGGGAACACGAGTACATCTCTTCTGGAAAGCACTTATGACGTGTTGTCGAAGAGAATAATCATTAGCTCGATTCGACGTCAATCGATACTTCAACAGTTCGCACATATCGATAACATACGGAAAACATCTTAGTGCAACATAGATTACACTACACCATTTGCCCGAGCTCAGCTCCAGGAAGCGTGAATAAACAAGATAGTAAAAACAATGCATTTGGTTGGCTAAATATATAGACTGGTTGGCGCTCAGTGGTTACCTGCCTGTCCAAGACATTTTGGGCGATATAATAAGGACTCTGTACCACCAGCTATCCCGCTAGAAACCCTGTCAAAATCATTTTCCATGAACTTTCATCTCGATTTTTAGCCTCCCTCATCAAACATTAGCCAAATCACTCCCCTTGACTAACTCAGATGAACTCTAGGTTCATATACGGTGGATTTTACAAATCATCGTTCAAAGAATTTGATAAATTGTGAATAGATTTTAATTGAATCTGAGAAGAAACCCGGGAGTTGTTGTCTGAATGCACACTAGCGAACCTTCGGCCCTCGCTTGCCACAAGTGGAATCCTCGATTGCCACAGTCGAACGTAGAGTCCTCATAGGCCAATGGGCTCAACTCCAGAACAGGTAAAAGTAGATCTGCCCAGGCTGAGTACATAGCACGTATTCTTCCGCGAGCCAGGTAGCCGACCTGTTTTACTCGTCGACAATTCCGACGATTTAGAATTGCCCACCTATTATACTCGTCGATAATTCCGACGATTTAAAATTGCCCACCTATTTTACTCGTCGACAATTCCGACGATTTAGAATTGCCAACCTATATTACTCGTAGACAATTCCGACGATTTAGAATTGCCGACCTATTTTACTCGTCGACAATTCCGACGATTTAGAATTGCCGACCTATTTTACTCGTCGACAATTCCGACGATTTAGAATTGCCGACCTATTTTACTCGTCGACAATTCCGACGATTTAGAATTGCCGACCTATTTTACTCGTAGACAATTCCGACGATTTAGAATTGCCGACCTATTTTACTCGTCGACAATTCCGACGATTTTAAATTGGCACACGGTCCTTCATCCCAGCCATTTTATATCAGGGTAATCCACACAAACACCCAGCCCCTCGATCCATTGATATCTTGTTTGCGTGGATTACCCTTGAATAAGGTGGCTGGGATCGAGGGGCTGGGTGTGTGCGTGGATTACCCTGATATAATGTGGCTGGGATCGAGGGGCTGCGTGTGTGCGTGGATTACCCTGATATAATGTGGCTGGGATCGAGGGGCTGCGTGTGTGCGTGGATTACCCTGATATAATGTGGCTGGGATCGAGGGGCTGCGTGTGTGCGTGGATTACCCTGATATAATGTGGCTGGGATCGAGGGGCTGTGTGTGTGCGTGGATTACCCTGATATAATGTGGCTGGGATCGAGGGCTGTGTGTTTGCGTGGATTACCCTTGAATAAAGTGGCTGGGATCGAGGGGCTGCGTGTTTGCGTGGATTACCCTTGAATAAGGTGACTGGGATTGAGGGGCTGTGTTTTTGCGTGGATTACCCCTGATATAAAGTGGCTGGGATCGAGGGGCTGTGTGTGTGCGTGGATTACCCTGATATAAAGTGGCTGGGATCGAGGGGCTGTGTGTGTGCGCGGATTATCCTGATATAAAGTGGCTGGGATCGAGGGGTTGTGTGTTTGCGTGGATTACCCTTGAATAAGGTGGCTGGGATCGAGGGGCTGTGTGTTTGCGTGGATTACCCTTGAATAAGGTGGCTGGGATCGAGGGGCTGGGTGTTTGTGTGGATTACCCTGATATAAAATGGCTGGGATGAAGGACCGTGTGTAGATTACCCTTTATAGATACAAACTGCAATCGGCATCAAGTGGCCGTGTCGTTGCTTGAAAATTTATCTTCCCTTCAACAATTCTAAATCGTCGGAATTGTCTACGAGTAAGATAGGTCGGCAATTTAAAATCGTCGGAATTGTCGACGAGTAAAATAGGTCGGCAATTCTAAATCGTCGGAATTGTCTACGAGTAAAATAGGTCGGCAATTCTAAATCGTCGGAATTGTCGACGAGTAAAATAGGTCGGCAATTCTAAATCGTCGGAATTGTCGACGAGTAAAATAGGTCGGCAATTCTAAATCGTCGGAATTGTCGACGAGTAAAATAGGTCGGCAATTAGAAACCGAACCACTCACTTCATTAAAGAAAATCCTCCACGATGGAACTATATTGACCTATTCTGGAGTTGAACCGGCCAATGAAGGGTTTGCGGCCAGGGTTTGTGTTGGCGTGACCTCCGGCGGGCGACAATCAAACCCTGGCAAGCGAGGATGCTGCAATGTGCGTGAAGCCGAATTGTGAGAAAGGAGGGCCGCGGCGACATTATAGGCTGACTGCTATATGTTATCTACACGTTCAAATAGGTGAAATACTTAGAATTCAGAAACAGGTCTTCTGTATAATTATATCTCATTAGTGATATTCGATAATACATGTACTAAATGTAACGCAGGATGCCTTGGTGATGAAAGACATTCCCGCCTGGAATGCAACTTTTTCACGACCGATAGAAACAATCTGATCTCCACTAAATTTTCGGGACAAATCCAACTACCAATAATCTGAACAAACTTTTTAACGTAAAACAGAAAAAAATAGCACTAATTAATTTGTGTAAATTCATTAAAGTCTGTACCCGCGTCTAGTGGAAAACCCCTTTCGATATCATACGTGTATCCCCAACGACTCCACGTCGATGCTGCAACCAAATTCAATCTATATAGGCCTATGATAACACCGTACCGCATTTATCTTTGTATTTGAATGTATTTGTAATTGTTCAGTGCAAATTTTCTTTGGGAACAATAAATGAAATGAAATGAAAAATGTCTGTGATATTGCAATCATTGCAATTTCTATTGTGATGATTATTACAACCCCTTGCACATTTACCCAAAATGCGCGTTGTCACCCCAACGCAGAGATTATCCCGTTTGGTGGGAATTTTTTAATCGCAGGATTACTACAGCGTTTACCGTCGTTTTTTCCTTTACCCGAATGTAACGTGCAAGAATGGTCTCGTTACTTTCGAGGGGATTTCACTGGCGTGTTAGTGTCGAGATGTGAGCCATCTATAATTACAAGTCCGTGATCGATCCACGAGAAGATGATGCATGGTATAGAACAGTAAACGAAAAATGAAAGTTCTTCTTTTAGTCGGGATAATGAATCGATATAAATTCGGAAAACAAATTCATTAATCGTTAATGATTGAGGGTGAGATGAAACCTCGACATTTAGTCAAATTTATATTCTTCACGAATGATGCCCCCTAGGTCGTAGTGGGTGCCGACGGAAAACCAATTTGAAAATCCAATTTTGAATTAAAGGGAAAAACTCCAGAATTCCTGTAGAGATAATGACTCCACATATGATCGTCAAATTGATCATTTATCGAAAAGGATTTTGCGTTGAGATATATCTGAACGATAAAAGAATCGAATATTCATTTCTCGTAAATTATGTCCCCAGGATGCGTCCGTACTTGTACTAGGCGGGGAGGATTCAACAGTTGTTACCTGAGGTTGATGCCTCGTATGTGTAGTCGGCATCACTAATTGAAATTCAACCTATACTGAAACATTAATTCTTCCAGTAAAATATGAAAGTTTGATGTATGGGATTCTTGTCTTTTTCAGCCATTTCTCACGTTCAGGACTTGATCGCTGCCAAAAACGCGAGACAGACTGATTTGCCGACGTTGGATGACAACAGACATCTTAAGTAAGCCATCGTGAAATTGATGTTGGTCAGATTTGATGTTTTGTTTTTCTTTATTCTTTGTGTTGTAGTCCACCGTGTACATGACTCGAGACACTGAAATGTTTTAACAACGATCATTTCATTCTCCAGATAAGCTTTCCTTCCCCGCGACGTGGTAGCCGCCAATGCGTGCTTACTCATCCGACCAATACAGAGTGGACTTTCGGACCTTTCTCACTTCCTCGGGACCTGATTTCTGTCATTACGAGCCGATGAAACTAATCCGACCCGATGGAAGACTCCTGCGGCGGAATGCTGTAGCCTGGAAGTCGCATTCTAAGCAACAAATTACTGATCGAACTAACCTCCAGACATTCATGAACTAGTAAGTAAATATATTATTATCTTTTTATATAGGATACTTAAATTAGGTAGATTTCAAGCTTATTTAAACTGATCGACACAGAGAACACAGGTAGAGTACACTCTTCTTAACTCGTACTAATTTGTTACCAGTGATTAGTATTCCTAATAATATAGATAAGGACAATAATGAACTGAGTTACAAGACGGTTGTCTGCAGCAAACTAACAGCAAACCCTTATGGGATTAAGAATAGGGTTTCTGTCAAAAGGGCCGAAAACTCGGAATATCTTGATAAGAATCAGTGAATCGGTGTTTTAGACTTTTGCTTGAAGTCGATTTCAAGTGTGAAAGTTTTATTCATTAGGCCACACCAAAAAAATTCTGTCTCTCGGGCGGAACAATCACCAAAATTGGTAGGTAGGTAGGGAATCTTTTTTTTCTTATTATAGAAAAAGATGTGAGTATACACTATTTACTTTTCTGTTCAGGTTCTACTCGATTTGCCGCGTTAACTTCAGTTAGTACTCGAAATTGACAGTTCGAAACGGACGAAATATGAAACTATTCCGTCTGATATATATTTTCCCGAAAATTCAGGACTGAATGATATCTCGTTGTACGTATTCAGCCAAGAAAATCTTTAACCCATAATACTTAGGGACTTGTTCCAGAGTCAGTTGAGACCGTCTAAACTGTGGGACTGGTCCCAGTGTCTTGGACTTATATTTCAATAGTTCTATGTGAATTCGGTAATCGATATTTTAAAGATTTAGCAGGAACACGAGTACATCTCTTCTGGGAAGCACTTGGGACGTGTTTTCGAGTCTGGGTTTTACACTTACTATTCTCGTCGTTCTAAAAGTTTGTGCCGTCAATGAAAATGTCTGGTTTTTCGTCAGTAACCTATTTGACTAAGCGACGGTGTTGCTTATACTCTTAAATAAGCGAATAGTTTTCTTCAAATTAGTCAAGTTTATTAGTGCATTACTTTATAAGTTGCGTTTTAGGTCACAGGACACTATGTGATTTACTGACATTCAGTTCAGTTTCTGATCTGAAATTGACCAGTGATAGCTTAGGCGACAGTATGATATACTTCACGGAGCTACTTTTAGCCGAGCAAACGTTTCAAATGATTATTCCCGATTTGAAGAAATATTTCTAAAATCGAAATCGGGGGCGCCAAAACGAAATATTCTTTGTTTTGGCGCACCAAAACGAACTTTCAGAGAAAATTGGACGTTTTTCGTTGTTTTGGCGGGGGCGCAAAAACGAAAGTTAGTTTTGGTGGGGGCGCCAAAATGAAAGTTCGTTTTAGCCAAAACGAACTTTCGTGAAAATTGGACGTTTTTTTCGTTTTGGCGTTCTGGCACCCTCATTTACCAGGAATTTTACGCTATGGCCCTTATCAGCCACCATATATTTAGCATTGCTAGCGTCGGTTTCAGCGCCAATTTACTGTCGTTTATCATTCTCACTAAAGAACGTTCAAACAACACCAGTATATTTTATTTGAGATGTTTGGCTGTTGCGGACATGTTTATCTGTTTGTCTCATATCGTATTTGACTTTCAGTATCGACTCTACAGTCACACGCTGTTACTTGACATGACTGCTGAAATGAACCACGCTATGAAGCGCATGATTTCATAAACTAGGTACGTTCGCACTTTATCTTCAAGTATCAGTGATCTCATAACATTGTTAATAGCTATAGACAGATATATCGTTGTTTGTTGGGCACTTAGAGCTGTCAGAATCATAAGCATTAAGAAGAGCTACATTAACGTCACTTTCGTTGTAATCATTTGTCTTTGCAACCAGTCGAGGAATTTGTTCATGTATTATTCTCGTCGTTCTATAAACCCGTGCACCGGACACGAGAGGTGGACACAAAAACTGACTCCATTTGCCAAAAACATTTATCTTAAGTACTACGAGGTGTCTTTTCGAGCTCTGCTGTTTACTGTAATCCCGACAGTGATCGTGGTTCTAATAACTATCCGATTGATTTTCACGTTGAGACGCGCAGGAGCAGCGAGAAAAACCATGTCTACAAATAATCAAACTTCTAACAACAACAGCAGCAGTGACCGTAGTTTAACTCTGACGTTAGTTCTCATTTCGTGTTTCTATTTACTGAAGAATATATTTTTTGTCCGAGCCTCAATCATGAATTTAATAAGCACTCTAGGCGGTTCACTTGGTAAGGGTATTTCACAGGTTAATATGAACCCAGATGTGGACACCATTCGAATGATCGTAGCGTCTTCTAATTTCGTCGTATATTGCGCATCGAGGCGTCGCTTTAGGATTGTAATTAAATCTTTGTTTAATTAGTTCATAATTTTAACTAACTACAGCAGGATCCTGAAACCTGTCGATCGGATGGAAGACTGCTGAATTGACCTGACAATCTGAGCCAGCATCGCAGTGGCTTCTTTCGCTTTAGTTGAATACGATATCCTTGTCTAAACGGTTTAACGGTTTAATTCCGGTGAGGCTTCGACAACGTTTTTACAATACTAGCCTTTTACTTACAATTGAGTGGTGAGGGTTGTAGATATTTTCTCAAAATTTAACCCCTCGAAGAGGTGAGGAAATATCGGCGATAATTCGTTCTGGATTTCGACGGGAGTTTTTTTTTCACTTTTGACTCCAACAGAAGACGATGTTGAGAGTAAAATGCAGACCTTTTATAAACGATTGATGTTTCCCACCGCGGATAGAACGGTGCGTCCTACTGGTCACTTTGAAAATATTCACCATCGTTACATAAACAGTTAACAACCTGATCATTGATTTATTTACTCGCAGTTTTAATTGAATCTAATTATAACACGAGATTTGACGACTGAGTTACAAATATAAATTCAATTCGAGCTTTTTGATAGTCTGTCAGTAACCTGACTGTGGTTCAGTTTCATAATGAGATATTACCCGAGCCGCCACGTGTATATTCCATTAGAAATCCCGATCACCAGCAATTACGAACAAAATCCGTTGCTACACTTTTGGCTGCAACACTCGTTATCGTTGAAACAGAATTGGGATTTTTGTGCGCAACCTATTTAAAATAGCATGCATTTTCTTATTTAGATTGAAGAAATATTTGAACGCCGACCCATATGAAGCACCGGTATAGATCCCGACGACGGGGATGGTAGACAATGATGATAGAAATGGACGGGGCTTAGTGAACACATGTTTGATATTGCACGTCAATCAATTTGATTTATATCTCTGCAATACTATGGACCAAATTTATTCGTTCGAACGAGGAAAAAGAGAAAACTACATAATTTTTACTTATTACGATTGCGCCTATTATTCATATTATGAACTTTGCAATTGTGTATTATCTTCCCAGTCGTTACTAACCTTCTGCAAATGACGCGGCACTGACCACGAACACGACCACAGCGCATAGACGAGGTATCAAACTAGCGAGCATTTTCAAAGCCTAGAATTTGAAATATATACATTATTAAGTAATGATTATTCAGTAGTTTCCAATAGGCTCTCAGTGAATTAAACTTTAATCAGATTGTAAAAAAATGATAACATAGTTTCCTCAAAATTAGTCTCATCAGTTCGCAACAATAATGAAAAAAAACACTGATAAACTCGGTGAACATTTGTTTGTAACATTAGAGGAATTCGAAGTCAATGAAATCGCATGTGCTGGATACTAATTAGTTAAAATGTGACTTCCTGCGGCGAGCGTTTCTCTGGCCATGAGCGCGGGACGGCTACATCGCTTGCGTTTGGCATCGCAGAAACACGGAAACAAGTTTATGTCCCTGGTTTCCGTGTGTGCTGGGCTTTATATATAATACAGATTGATGATTGACGATTCCCTTTTGACTTAACAACTGAGAATCATTCGAATGAAATGTGTCTCGCCTCAGTTATGATAAACGATACATTAGTTATGCATTCTATGTAGCTTAAAGCAAAATTACAACGGTAAAATCTTGAAAATACTGAACAAATTACTATACTAGACTGCAAGTCAATGAACAATTGTCACCAATTCGTATGTTATCACACCAGGAGTGTTATCTACTTACGGTTTTGCCTTCGTGTTAAACGTTTGGTTGCTGCATTCAAAATAGAAGCGTTTATGTAGATAATTCGTACATGAATTTTACACTTCAGATGTTTAATACACTATTTGCTTTTCTGTTCAGGTTCTATTCGAATTGCCTCGCGTTAACTTCAATGAGTACTCGAATTGAGAGTTGGAACAGATGAAATATGAAACTATTTCATGTGAAAATTCGGTTTTACCAAAAATTCGGGACCGAATAATATCTAGTTAACTATTAATGCACGTATTCAACCATATTGAATCGACAAAACTTAGTGACTTGATTAAATTATAATCTATACTTTACTGAGCCGATCTTGATTGTAATTTGTACGATGATCGGATGTCGATTGAGGTGTTACACTAGCCTCCTGCTTTATCGAGTTTTACGCAGACAAATCAAGTAAACTCACTAAAATCAAAAATGCCCTATGCGCGGTTAAATCGCTGGTTCTTGACTCAGTCCCTACAGTTCTTATTCAACATGAACTGACCAATACTTGCTTGATTCAGTCATTGGTTTGAGAATTCATAATTATTATAGTTTCACCAAGCATTTTCCCTTAAGATTTGAGGCATACCATGGTGATGTACTTAAAAGCCGTCTTTGGATCCAGAGGTTTTGAAAACTATACGGTAAGTTAGTTTTCATTGTTCTGCTCATAGCCGCTATAAGTTCACATCTTATATTCCAGCCGAATCATATATTCGAAAAGTAGCCACCCGATCGACGACTGATTCGCTCTTGCCCTATGCGCGGTAAAATGGCTGGTTCTTGACTTAGTCCCTACAGTTCTAATTCAACATGAACTGACAAATACTTGCTTGCTTCAGGCATTGGTTTGAGAGTTGTTTTTTTAATAATTTCGCCAGGAATTTTCCCTGAAGATTTGAGGCATACCATAGTGACTTACTTAAAAAGCCGTCTTTGGACCCAGAGGTTTTGAAAACTATACGGGTAGTTATAGTTTTCATTGTTCTGCTCATAGCCGCTATAAGTTCACATCTTATATTCGAGCCGAATCATATATTCAAAAAGTAGCCACCCGATCGACGCCTGATTCGCTCTTTAGTTGAAGGTCCAAATCTAAAACGGTCAAATTCTTCGCCAAAGCATCCCAAACGTGATGAAACAGTGTGAATTTGTGTCCGGTCGGTTTTTTAAATTCGTTCGATTCTAAATTTCGATCTCTGGTAGTATTTCAATAGCTATCGCGTGCAACTCCGATGAAAGTGCTTTTCAAACAATCAAGTAACTTGATCTATTTCTGCGATGGATTCCAATTTCCATCGCATTCAGCCGCTCCGAGTGAAGGGCCTGTGAATCCACTTTCAGAATTTTGCTGCGAATGTCGAATATTGAATATTCAATAGTTCTATGTGAATTTGGTAAACGATATCTCAAACGTTTAGATCGGGGGACACGAGTAGATCTCTACTGGGAAGCACTTGGGACGTGTTGTCAAAGAGAATAATCATTGTCTCGCTCGATTCAATGTCAATTGAGACTACTTCGGAATTAGGAACAGTTTGCACATATCGATAACATACGGAATACATTTCAGTGCAACATAGATTACACTACACCATTTTCCCGAGCTCAGCTCCAGGAAACGTGAATAAACAATGTTAATACAATGCATCTGATTGGCTAAATATATAGACTGGATGGCGCTCAGTGGTTACCTGCCCGTCCAAGACATTCTAGGCGATATAATGAGGACTCTGTGCCACCAGCTATCCCGCTACATACCCTGTCAAATACTAATTGATTTCCAATAAACTTTCATCTAGATTTTTAGCCTCCCTCGCCAGACATTAGCCAAATGACTCCCCTTGATTAACTCAGATGATCTCTAGGTTCATATGTAAGGTGGATTTTACAAATCATCATTCAAAGAATTTGAGAAATTGTGAATAGATTTTAATCGAATCTGAGAAGAAACCCGGGAGTTGTAGTCTGAAGGCACACTAGTGAACCTCTCCTGGAATGCAACTTTTTCACGATCGATAGAAACAAACAGATCCCCACTAAACTTTGGACAAATCCAACTACCAATAACCTGAACAAACCTTTTAACGTAAAAGAGAAAAAAATAGCACTAATTAATTTGTGTAAATTCATTAAAGTCTGTACCCGCGTCTAGTGGTAAACCTCTTTCTATATCATATGTGTACCCCCAACGACTTCATGTCAATGCTGCAACCAAATTCAATCTATATAGGCCTGTGATAACACCGTACCGCATATATCTTTGTATTTGAATGTATTTGTAATTGTTCAGTGCAAATTTTCTTTGCGAACAATAAATGAAATGAAATGAAAAATGTCTGTGATATTGCAATCATTGCAATTTCTATTGTGATGATTATTACAACCCCCTGAACATTTACCCAAAATGCACGTTGTCACCCCAACGCAAAGATTATCCCGTTTGGTGGGAATTTTTAATCGCTTTACCCGAATGTAATGTACAATGGTCTCGTGATTTTCGAGGGGGATTTCACTGGCGTGTTAGTCTCGAGATTTGCGCCATCTATAATTCCAAGTCCGTGATCGATCCACGAGAAGATGATGCATGGTATCTCGATATAGAACAGTAAACGAAAAATCCAATTTCTAATTAAAGGAAAAAACTTTTGAATTCCTGTAGAGATAATGGCTCCACATATGATCGTCAAATTGATCATTTATCGAAAAGGATTTTGGGTTGAGATATATCTGAACGATAAAAGAATCGAATATTTATTTCTCATAAATTATGTCTCCAGGATGCGTCCGTACTTGTACTAGGCGGGGAGGATTCAACAGTTGTTACCTGAGGTTGATGCCATGTGTAGTCGGCATCACTAATTGACATTCAACCTATACTGAAACATTAATTCATCCAGTCAAATATGAAAGTTTTTATGTCTGGGATTCTTGTCTTTTTTAGCCATTTCTCACGTTCAGGACTTGATCGCTGCCAAAACTGCGAGACAGACTGAATTACCGACGCTGGATGACAACAGACATCTTAGGTAAGCCATCATGCAATTGATTTTGGTCGGATTTGATGTTTTGTTTTTCTTTATTCTTTGTGTTGTAGTCCACCGTGTACATGACTCGAGACGCTAAAATGTTTTAACAACGATCTTTTCATTCTCCAGGTAAGCTCTTCTTCTATGCGACGTGGTAGCCTCCAATGCGTGCTTACTCATCCGACCAATACATAGTCAGACCTTTCTCACTTCCTCGGGACCATTTCTGTCATTAGGAACCGATGAAACTAATCTGACCCGATGGAAGACTCCTGCGGCGGAGGGCTGTAGCCTGGACGTCGCATATTGTAAGCAATGAATTACTGATCGAACTAACCGATAAAGATCCAGACATCCATGAACTAGTAAGTAAATATATTATACTCTTTTTATATAGGAAACTTAGGTTAGGTAGATTTCAAGCTTATTTAAACTGATCGACACAGAGAACCCAGCTAGAGTACACTCTTCTTAACTCATACTAATTTGTGACCAGTGATTATTATCCCTAATAATATAGATAAGGATAATAATCAACAGAGTTACGAGACGGTTGTCTGCAGCAAACTAACAGCAAACCCGTATGGGTTTAAGAATAGGGTTTCTGTAAAAAAAGGGCCGAAAGGTCGAAATATCCTGATTAGAATCAGTGAATCGGAGTTTTCGACTTTTTGCTTGAAGTCGATTTCAAGTGTGAAACGCGTGTGTTGAATAGACGATTGGCGTTTTTCACCGCTGAATCTCGCGTCCAATTGATCACTTCACCGACGAATCATAAACACCAAACAACCCGAGCATTGATTCATTTACTCGCAGTTTTATTGAATAATATAATTATAACACTAGATTTGACGCTTGAGTTACAAATATAAATTCAATTCGAGCTTTTTGATAGTCAGTCAGTGACCTAAATGTGCTTCAGTTTCATAATCGGATATTTCCCAAAGCACCACATGTATATCCGATTTTGAGCCAAATTATCACCGATGATTAGGAACAAACTCCTCTGCATTTGTTGCTGCAACAGCCTTTATTTTCGAAACAAATAAATCCTGGTTGTAAGCACTCTATAAAAAAGAAAGTATCAAATTGAGGGAATATCTAAACCTTCGTCCCCGTACGAGTTTGGTGGACGCCCTCGTCACGACCATTCATACAAGCGAATATATACTGGAGGTCAGGTAACGCACGTAAATAAGAACAATATTACAGGTCAATTTAATTGATTATGCAATATTACCTCTGACTCGAAAGTCAATGAATTAATTTTTCAAATCGACAAACAACTACTAAGAGTTTACCGATGATTTCGACCTTAGTTGATATTATTCACGAAATCCTATTTCCGAAAAATCGTTTGCATATTTTCCCAGTCGTTACTTACGTGCCATGACCACAACAACAACACATACGCGAGTCATTACATAAGCAAACATTTTCAACGCCTAGAATTAAAAAGAAATATATTAGCATTTTGGGATCCAAAATTCGGATTATCCAACATTCGTCCGGAGATTCTCGATGAATAACCTATTTGTTAGATGAACATTTTGAAATTATGCCGCCTTAGTGAACAACAAAAAGAAGCTGATAATAGATATAGCGCCGAGTAGTGCGCCACGGGTTTTCCGCATTGCCTGTTTGAATGCTGTACTATGAAGCTCGTTTCGTCAAAATTAGTGTTAGTTGGAATCAGTTGGAAACAGTGAGAATAAATGTAATGATTAATAAACCAGTTAATATTTTTTGTATGATTAGATAAGTTTGTAGTCACGTGACTTTCAGTGATGGAGTGATTCACTGGCACTGGGCAATAAATCGTTGCATACATTTCAGCAGAAATATTTTTTATCATCGTTTCATTTTTAAGATTCCGGTTACTGAAATTTCTGCTGCCCGCGTTCAAGTATATTATCTTTTGTCGTATCGTAACGTATCGTTCTTGCGACCCGAAAGGAAGTTTGTTAATACCCCAAAACTACACCGAGTGTCGTCACGGAGGTGCTAGACGGAAACAACTAATGTAAAATTGAAAATTAGGTTGGTTTAGGCAAACACTTAGCGAAATCGACAGAATGATGACACCCGCTAGTTTAGGCAACCGTGCCCTGGAATCTCACTCAGGTGATGAAATTTATGAAATCAGTACTATTTTACCTCGATCGTCAATCTGACATTTTAAACTGCGCGTAAAGATTTGAATACTTCATCGCTGGACTTACCTCGGTTACTTCTTCCAACGTATTCAACTTTCGAAATGAAAATATCTTCTCGTTTCCTCGAGTCAGAACTTGCCAACGAATGCACGGAACACCGTTTTTATTTATGCGATAGCTTGATACTGATTGGAACTCGCATCGGTGAAACGATACGCACCCGGCACTTTTAAATCGATTGCAGTCCCACCTTACAGGCAAAGTTGATTTCAAACAATTGAGTAACTTGATACGGCCAACCCCCGATATACCACCCTCCCATATACTGGCACCTGCGCTTACCGCCAGGTTTTCTCAATGAACATCCCTTTGCGAATACAAAGTAAAAGAAAAACGATATACCGCCATACCCTCTCTACCGCCAAAATCGTTAAGCACCGATATCGGAGGGAGGGGGGGGGTTGGGCGTTGGCTGTATATATATGCGAGAGATTCTCAATTTTCATCGCCACGCTGAGTGATGGAAATTTGAATCCACTTCCATTCTCCAGAACCCACCATCTACACTGCGATAAAGTAGATTTCAAACAATCGAATACCTTGAAATATCGATGTAGTAGATTCTCAATTTTCATTTCATTCAGCCGCGATGAGTGATGGGAATTTGAAACCAATTTCACAATTAACGGTAAATATGGAATATGATATATCAATCGACTTCGTCTCCATAACGATGTATGATATACTCGGCTAGCTCGCGCACCATCGATTCCAATGGTTTTCAAACAATGAGTAACTTGGCATATCTCTAATAGATTTTTCAATTCTTCTCGCATTAAACCTCGTCTAGTGATGTGAATTTGAATGCACTTTCACCCACTTCCATCGGCCAAAATCCACCATCTACACTGCGATTGAAGTAGTTTTTAAACAATCGAGTAACTTGATCCATCTTTGAATTTAATAATTCTCGATTTTTATTGCATTCAGCAACGTCGAGTATATATGGTAGCCAGGGCAGACATCTTGATTTTCTTGCTAGCATGATCATGCCTACATTTCTTAACGGTTCTGTATGAAACATGCTGTGATAAATTGGGGCAGGCAAAGGTGTTCACCACTTTCGAAAATTTAGGTCATCAGCTATCAAATATGGCCACCGGGGTATAGCCATCTTGAATGTATTATTTACTACGATACAGCCATGAATATCTGATTGATATCCATGGAAATTGATGTGAGAGTTAAGGCAGGTTTATCCGTGTACGACTTTAGTTCTTTCGAAGTGGGAAAGAGTATAGTGCGACGGGTAGTTAATGCAGCAAGGCGTAATTTTGGATTAATTCATCCTGGATTGAAATTGACTTGAAGTTTACAGATCATGAACATAGGGAATACTTTTCATTGCAGTATAGATTGATACAATACAGCCTTTATTCATTGTGGCTGATTCGGGTCATGTCATAATTGTTTTTCGCCCTCCACGAAAACGAGCAAAAACAAATATCACCGCGCAAAAACAAATGTTCGTTTTTGTGTGGGCCCATAAACAAACTATTAGCGTACAGAAACGAAACATGTTGTTTTTGCGCGGTTAGATGTGGTTTTGTGCGGTACGATTACGAGTTGTGCGTTCTCGTGGAAGATGAAAAAAAAATATTGACGTGTTCCCCAAGCGCCTGGGAAGTAAGAAAGATATAGCAATGAAGCAGCGATTATGGGTTTTCTACGAAGCCGCACCGTGCTATTCAGAATAAAGGGAATTGCAGAAAAGAGAAATGCGTATATTGCATTGACAGATCGGAACCTGATGTGCCACCACTGCAACGTGCAGTGCAACATGTCATTCAGCTTTGAAACCGAACTTCTCCGTGACGTACAATCAGTAAATACGAATTTATATGACAAGGCATTTATTTTGTATTTTGAACTTCATGATATTATCACCACGCGTTTAAAAGAAATCGATCCGTTCTATCAAGAACCACCACGGAGGCGGGAGGATTTAAAGGTCATCCGCGGTGGAAATACATCCATCACGCCGATTACAAACCGTTTAAGGTGAATCTGTATCTACAGATCACGATTTATGCCGTTTTCACCATCGCCATCTTCGGTTTCGGCACAAATTCACTGTCTTCTATCATCCTCAGCAAAGAATGTTCACACAAAACCAGTAGGCCTATATTTTATTTGAGATGTTTGGCTGTTGCGGACATTTTTATTTGTGTGACTTACGCTCACATACGATCAGGGTGTATTTTACACTCAGGCGTTTCACCTTATCTGGGGGCATCAGTCGTCTTCAGCAACATTCTAGTTAAAAAAGTAAATAGTAATAAAAAACGGAACTGGAATGGACGATTGATATTCCTCTCCGCCGATGGACCGGCGTGTCCTGTTGGTCCCCTTAATATTTTTTCAGCCACGAATCATAAACAGTAAACAACGCGATCGTTGATTTATTTACTCGCAGTTTTATTGAACCTAATTATGACACGAGATTTGAATATGAATTCAATTCGAGCTTTTTCACAGTCAGTCAGTGCCCTGACTGTGCTTCAGTTTCATAATCGGATATATCCCAAACCTCCACAAGTATTTCCGATTATAAACACTGACCACTAGTTTTTAGCAACACACAATTCTGTTACAATTCCTGCCGCAACAGTCAGAATTTCGTAAACACATGAAGCCTTTTGGTGCACATTCTATAATTAAAACATCATTAAATTTAATACGGCATTTTGGAATGAAACACTTTCCTTTAAAATTGAAGAAATATTTGAACGCCTTCGTGACGGGTATGATGTAAAATTATTTCTGATTTACTATTTATCAAATCAATTTGTTCAATCGTTTAACAACTTCTAAATGTGTACTTATAATTTCGACTTAAGTATAAATTATTAATGAAATCTTATTTGAAATTGAAGATTTTCTCAGTTGTTGACTCACCTGCATCTACAAATGATGCAGCACTGACCACAATCCCAACAACAGCACAGGCACGACTAATTAAATAAGCGAGCATTTTTTTCTAATTGCCTACAATTTTAATCAAATAAGTCATTTGGCATTTTGGCGAATCCCAAAATTGTAATTATACAGCAGTTTCTAAAAGGCTCTCGGTGAACAAACCTTTTGTCGGACGTAATGTTTAAAATAATTCTGCTTCTAAAAAGAAATGAATAAAGATGCCGCAAAGTGGCGATAATGTGTTTTCTGCAATTCATGTTTGAATGCCGTACCGTACTATAAAGAGTACGGAGTGACGTCAAAATTAGTCTCATCAGTTCGTAACCGAAAGAATAAAAGTAAGATTAATTGAGTGAAACATAAGAATAACATAAAATCAATTATTATTGGCACACGCTGTACATTTTGTAGTCATATGACTCTATGGCGGAGTGTTTGCCCGGCCCTGAATTCGTAACAGAAACACGTAAACAAGTTTCTGTCTCTTGTTTCCGTTTGCATGTAATATAGATCATCATTGATAATTCATTATTTTGTCTTTAGAAGAAGAGACTCGTCTGATTGAAATTCGTTCCTCATCCCCCGTTATTTCGTCGAAATTATTTGATCGAAATCGAACCCTCACCTCAGTTGTGAGAAATGCTTAGAATATTATGCTACTATAATAGACGGTATGATTTAGACGGTATGATTAGTAACAGGTCAGTGAATAATCTTCAACCGCTTTCTATCACACTACGTATGTTTTGTACTTACGGTGTTGCCTCAGTGTTTCACGTCTGGTTTTTGCATTCAATATGGGAACCTTTATGTTGAAAATCCGCTCATGAATTTTCCACTTCAGATATTAAACACGCTATGTACATTTCCATTCAGGTTCTATTCAACTAGCCGGGTGTTAATTTCAGTGCTCGAACCCAGAGTGAGAAAGGGTGAAATATGATACTATTTCGTCTGATATGTTTTACTGGAATATGAGCACCTAATGATTTCTAGATAACTCTTTCCATGCTAACTTTCTTAATTTACATCGTTGAATAGTGCGGATGCGTTTTCGGTCGACGTTCGACTCGCAGTAAAACAAAGAAAACGTTTTATCACCGGGATTTATCGAACTAAATTCGGTTTTGCAATTTTCGATTATATCTCTCCGTCGAATCCTATTTCGAAATAGAACGTATGTATTGTATAGCTTAATTTCGTCACCTGTCGCCACTTAAGATTACGGTGAGTGACTGTTCGATGAGCGATCATCGTGAATATCGATGGACAGATAAGTGTTTCCTATCGATACTGGCTGATAATCACTAGCAGCTGTAATGCGTGTAAAGCCGATCTTTAGATAAGGAGAAATGCATTCAATTTCGCAGCGAAATTCAATACAGGCTGAGGCTATATGTTATCTACACGCGCGAAATATTTTATTAATCAGAACGAATATCCAACTAATAAGTAATGTTTGATGATGCATGTGTGGGATATTGCTGCATTAAACGTTGTATACTTACAAGATATCTAATATTACGTGAGGTCCTGAAAGTATCTCACAGACTTTCCAACTGACTTCATTTTCCAATTCCGCTGGAATAATTGAATCCATGTTTCGGATTCATATTTATTACGCGTCCGGCTCTTAATTCATGAACGGTTTAAGATAACTCAGTGAAATTTCATGGATATGTCACCCTAGAGACCGTGAATGACTGATCATAGTTCGGAAGCTGTTGGTCTACGGTCAAGGTCACCGGAAGCTGTTTTGTATTTCTCATTTCCTGCTTTCAATAATTAACGGGTCGACATACACTCAGAGTGTATTTCAAACTCAGGCGTTTCACCTGATCTGGGGGCATCAGTCGTCCTCAGCGACATTGTAATTAAAGAAGTAAAGAGTAAATCACGGAGCTGGAATGGAGGATTGATATTCCTCATCGTGGATTGAACGGCGTGTCCTATTGGTCCCATTAACATAATTCAGCTACAAATCATAAACATTGAATAACCCGATAATTAAATTATTTACTCGCGGTTTTATTGAATCTAAATATAACAAGAGATTTGAAGACTGAGTTACAAATATATATTCAATTCGAGTTTTATTGTCAGCCAGTAACCGGACTCAGTTCAGTTTCATAATCGGATATTACCCACACCAACACAAGTATATCCCGTCATAAGTACTGACTGACCAACAATGCTTAGCAACAGGAAATAACTCGACAGTTCCTGGCGCAACAGTCAGAATCTCGTAAACACGCCATGCCTCTTGGTGCGCATTCTATAATTAAAAGATCATGTAATTGCAAACGGCAATTTTGAATGAAACACTGTTTCCTGTAGAATTGAAGCAATATTTTAACTTAGCCCTACCCTTCGTGACGAGTATGATGGATTCATTCATACAAATAAGTATACAGAGGAGGTCAGGTAATACTCGTAAATAAGAACAATATTGCACATCATTTTGATTTTTTTTTGTTTGGATATGAATATGTAATGTTATTTCTTATTTACTATTCATCAAGTCAATTTGTTCAATCATTTAACAACTGCTAAATGTTTACTAATAATTGCGACTGAAGTATTTATCATAGATTAAATCCTATATGAAATTGTGTATAATTTTCCCGGTCGTTACTTACGTGCATCTACAAATGATGCGGCACTGACCACAATCACAACAACAGCACAGGTGCGACTTATTAAATAAGCGAGCATTTTTGCCTACAATTTTAATCAAATGTATTATTTGGCATTTTAGCGAAACCATTTTTAATTAGGCCTATTCAAAAGCATTCAATCGGCTCTTGGTGAAAAACCTTTCGTCGGATGTGAAGTTTAAAATAATTGTGCTTCCGAGAAAGAAATGATTATATTTGATCTGCAAAGCGGCGACAACGAGTTTTTTGCATTGCAGATTTGAATGCCGTACTTTGAAGCGTACGGAGCTTCGTCAGAATAAGTATCATCAGTTCGTAACAGTGAGAACAAAGGTAATGATCGAGTGAATATTTATTTGTTTGTAACATTAAAACAATTTGAAGTCAATTATTAATGGCACACGCTGTACATTTTGTAGTCATATGACTCTGGGGTGGATTGCTTCACCGGCCTGAATTCGTAAGAGACAAATGTAAACAAGTTTCTGTCTCTTGTTTCCGTTTGCATGGAATATAGATCATCATTGAAAATTCATTATTTTGTCTTTAGAAGAAGAGACTGCTTTGATTGAAATTAGTTCCTCAGCCCCCGTTATGTCGTCGAAATTATTTGATCGAAATCGGTTCCTCTACTCAGTTGCGAGAAAACTTGTGATTTACATTTTAAGAAGCTTTCATTAAAATCGCCATTGGTTGAAATGCAGAAATACTTAGAATATGCTACTATACTTTAGACGGTATTTGGTATTAGAAAACGTATGGTATCTACTTACGGTTTTGCCTTCGTGTGTTTAACGTTCAGTTGCTGCATTCGATATGGGAAGCTTTATGTAGAATATCCGCTTTGAATTTTTTACAGATAGATAACTCACTATTTACTTTGCTATTCAGGTTCCAATGAACTTACTGCGTGTAAATTTCAGTAACCGAACCTAAAGTGGATACAAGTGACATATGAGACTATTTCGTCAAATATATTTTACCGAAATATCAGCACCTAATGATATCTAGTTAACTAATGAACGTATTCAAACATGTAAAATTCAAACAGATAGTGTAGAAGCACGATTTTCCCTCCTTTGTCGGAATTAGGAATGGGGATTTTTTAAATTCTCCGAAGTTCACTAAAGGCATATCTAAACCGGCGTAATAATCATTGTATTGAATTTTCAGTTGGTCCGAAATAGTTTCTAAGTTCATTTAGATAAAACCGTATTAATGCGGTTGCGATCTTGGTCTTCGAGTTGGCGTACAAAATCCAAAAGGTGTCGTTTCTTGTGCGATAATGCGAAATTTAGTCCATATCCAAAAACTTGTGTCTGCGATTTTGACAGATTTGTAGATGAAAGGTTCACGGCATCGTTGATATAAATATATATATATATATATATATATATATATATATATATATATATATATATATATATATATATATATATATATATATATATATATATATATATATATATATATATATATATATATATATATATATATATATATATATATATATATATATATATATATATATATATATATATAACAATTGTTATGGTTGAGATGAAATGGAATGGGGCGAATGAAGAGAGAAATAGCCTGCCTAAAATTTGATTCCACAAATAGAACATTAGAACATTATCAATGTTTAAAGCGACAATGAATTGGAGAATTATTATTTAAGTACGATTATTTAATTTCAATTGATTTCAATAAGAGGAAATTGTGATTTTCTTAAATCTATTTATCAGTGTTTTGATGCTTGGAGAACTTCTCATAAAGGATCTATTATATAAACTTGTGTAATGTAAGCCTATTCTGGGATGGTTTCTTTGGCGGGTGTTATAATTATGAGTAAATGAATTTCTATTAAATATATCTAGGACCGGTGCCGGTAGTTTGGATTTGCAGAAGTTATATACAGTTTTTAACATTTCAAGATTGATTAGATCATATAGCTTTAATATATTTAATGATTTGAATGCGGGGGACGATGGTGAGCAAATATCTGAATTTGTTATCAAACGTACTGCTCTTTTTTGAAGGATGAATATTTTGTTCGAAATAGATTTGGTAATTAGAGGAGCCCATAAGTTTAGGCAATATGTTAGGTGGCTTTGGATATAACTGAAGTATAGGATTCTTTTGGTCCAGGTTGGAACAAAATTTTTAAGTGTTTTAATCATGTATAGATTTTTATTGATTTTGTTAATTACGGTATGGGCATGTTCTTCAAAGGACAAATTTTCACTTATATTAAGACCAAGCAGATTTTTTACATTTTTTACGGACTGATTGCCAAATTCCAGATTGATTTCATTATGATTAACTTTAAATGAATAAGGCTTAAATAACATATATGCTGTTTTAGTAAGGTTATGGGTAAGCTTATTGGCTTTAAACCAATCTATAACAACATTTAGGTCATTTTTCATATTAGAAACTAGAACTTTAAGATTTTTATTAATAACAAATAGTGAACAGTCGTCCGCAAAGAGAACAGCTTTACAATCTTTTAAATTTAGGGTCAAGTCGTTGGTATAAATTATAAAAAGCAGAGGCCCTAATATTGAGCCCTGTGGTATTCCATACTCAATGCTTCTCAACTCTGAATTATGATTTTTATATTGCACAAACATATTTCGATCTGTAAGATAGCTTTTAAATCAATCTAAAGCTATTCCACGAACGCCATAATAATTTAATTTTTTTATAAGAATATTAATATCGAGTTAGTCGAAAGCTTTAGAAAGATCTAAATATACACTTAACATAAAGTTCTTTGTATCAATACTATTAATAGCATGACTCAAAAATTCAGTCAAAGCATGACTGGTTGAGTGATTGGCTCTAAATCCGTATTGGCTTTTATAGAGTAAGTTATCTTTATTGACAAAGTCGTAGAGTCTTTTATGTATGATCTTTTCCAGTAATTTAGATAAAACTGGTAGGAGGGATATCGGTCTATAATTAATGATGTCTTTTTTGTCTTTAGCTTTAAAAATAGGTACAACTTTAGCGGTTTTCATATTTGCAGGGAAGTGACCTTCACTCATCGACTTGTTGAATACAATTGTTAAAGGCATAGAAATCTCATGGGCAATTGATTTTATTAGTATGTTATTCAAATTATCATGACCACAGCTAGTTTTGTAAGGTAGACTATTTATGAAAGTTTGAACTTCTTTTTGGTCCGTAGGAAAAAGAAATATTGAGTTATTGTTAGATCGCTTTAAGTATACATCATAATTATTGGTAGGGTTCTGTATTTTTGAGGCAAATGACTTTCCAACTGTACTGAAAAATTCATTGAAAGAGTTACATATTTCTACAGGATCACTCATTACTTTTCCTTTAATTATGAAATTACTAGAAGTTACACATGTTTTATCATTTTGCTTACCAATGACTGTTTTCAAAAAACTCCACAGCTTTCTTGCATTATTTTCAAACGATAAAATTTTGTCAGCGTAGTAGGTTTTCTTGGCCCTACGCTTTATATAATTTAAGTTGTTCCGATAATTTAAGTAGTTTACATATCGTGGGTGAGTTTTCTATTCTAAGTCCTATTACTTTTCTATACATTTTATCTTTAGTGCGCGAAGCTATACAAATGCCTTTAGTCATCCAAGGTTGATTAATGTTAGGTTTTCTAGTGGTTTTAAGTTTGCAAGGAGATACTTCATCTACAGAATGTTTTATATTTTGGACAACAAAATCATAACCGGCTTCACAGTTTAATTCTTGCAGAGTGTGCCAATTTATATTAGACAATTTTTGTTTTATTTTAATGACATTTGCATCAGATGAATCTCTATAATAAAACTATTCATTGACTACTTTGGTTGTATGCTTTTGTGTATCAATTGTAGTGAGGCACGCAAAATGATCAGATACATGATTAGTAAGAATGTAGCTTTCATAATTATTGAACTCTGAACTAATATATATGTTATCTATTAAAGTTGCTGTTTTATAAGTTACTCTAGTTGGTCTTATGATAGTTGGTAATAAGTTATGACTAAGATTTGAATTCAAAAATTCCGCAGTGTTTTTATGCTGATTAATTCTAATTAGGTCAAGATTCTGGTCCATGCCTAATATAGCGAGTTTATTTTCTCGACTTATAGCTTCAAGCAAGTTGTTGTAGTCGGACAGGAATTCCATTTCACTTGTTCCTGGGATTCTATAGATCTCACCTAGTATTATATTTTTAGAGTTTATTCTTTTTATTTCGAGGATACACGATTCAAACTGTCTTTCTTTAAAAATTGATAGATCACCTCGAATTTTAAAATCGATTTCATCATTTATATAGATTGCAACTCCTCCTCGAATTAGATTGGTGCGGTGCCTTTCTACAAAGTTATATCCCGGTATATTATAGAGATCAAAATTTACATCGTTTAAAAATGTCTCGCATAACATTATTACATCTATTTCATAATTGCATTGTCGGCAGCTTTTGATTACATTTTCTAGTTCATCTAGTTTAGACGGTAAATTATGAATATTCAAATGAAGTACATTAAGACTACATATACAGTCAAATTGCCCAAGCTCTGGTGATTCAACGTAAGGACACAATTTTTCAAACATTTGAAAATCATCATCAATTAACCTTGAAAAATCAAATTCTTTATCATTATAAATTTTCTCCAATCTTGTCGACATATCCATGTTACCTAGACACATATTTATCAAAAAGGTCTAAGCAGGCTAGTACTCCAATGAAAGAATGAGGAAATGATAACATGATGGATGGATAAACATTTAATGACATTTCTAAGCTTATGTTGGGGTACTGAATATTTTAAATCTTGAGTTGGATATCATATTGTTATGGAATGCAGGAGTTCTAGTAGGGGTTAATTTTCTGGGAATTCACGGCGATAAAATGTATAGAAAATTGTTCACAGATAAGATATTGCATTATACGAAAACATTTCAAGATTAAGCGCGTTTGATTTTGGCAGGATCGTCCACAATTCTTTTTATCATGGAACTATGTACAAACATAATAAGTGTAGTGTAGAAGCCATTTACAACATATGCAATATATGTAATGCATGGATTTCGGGTTGACTGAGAATCCATACATTATACACATACACACACACACACGCATACACATACATATAAGTGTATACGAAGCTATTCATAAAAATATATATACGAGTTAATTCTGAATTGAGCGAGTACTTTATGTTAATCAATTGGATGAGAACTCCAAGGTGGAAAGACCATATTTGATATATACGTGGTGAGAATAATTCGCAGTAAAGTAAAAGCTTCTCTCAAGCCAACTGAAGGTCTTGTAGTATGTTTACTGCAGTTTACGAAGAAGAAATAATTCGTTCAATATGAATATGTGAACTAGGGGGAAACGTGTAATTTCCATGTCGATACATATGAGCATATATGATCTTTGGATTTTCAAGCCAAGTGGAGATCATAAAGTATGTTTGCTACAAGTTACAAAGCAATAATGCACAACTGATATAGTATACTATAATACAGTGAGGAAATGTCAACTTAGCGGAACATGTAGTTCCCATATCTATCTAAATAGTACAATAGCCCAACAAAGCACTGGATTATTTCAACCCAAATTCAGGATCAAAAATTTTCAGTTTGTGCTTTTCTTCCGTGACTTTATCGATACCATACACAAAACCATTTGAGTCCAAACTTTCGTAAATCTATCACTGTCCGATGCTCTCATTTTACATTTGTACACTTCGGGGCACAAGTCCTCACGAAGAAACAATTCTTTACCCTTCAAATGTTTTCTGTTAGCATAGATATCGTTTCTAAGTTCCCGATCATTGAATCTGACGATAATCCCATCTGGGGTATTATCGCTGGACTGTTTGTTTTTCCTGGGTACTCGATGAGCAATCTCAATTGCGATCTTTTTAACCTTTCGCACATATGTATTGAGATTGTTGTTTATTTCATCAATAACTAATTTTTTACAGTTTTCATTCGGCTGTTCCTGGATGTTGAAAAAGCGCAAATTATTCCTTCTAGAATACTGATTATTTTCAACAATTTTTGTTTTCATTTCTGAAATTTCTCGCTGTAGTTTTTTATTGGCTAGTTCGCCATCACTACACCTCTTTTCCATTGACTTCAGATCCTCTCTTAGTTTACGATTCTCTGTTTCAATGTCGCTTATCCTCTGATCATATTTAATCATAAGTTCGTCTTTGAGCTCTTTAATCACGTTTGCTGTAGAAGTTTTAAGTATTTCGATGCTCGCCAGTATATCTGCCAATGAAATATTTTCTGGATCATCTTCTAATGTTGAAGTTCTCCCTCGTTTTGCTGCTGGTTTAGACTTAGATGACTTGGTTGGCTTTACAGCATTCTCAGCTGAGCATTCTGGCACAAAAACATCAGAATTTTGGGCAGCATCCTGTGCAGTAAAGTCTTTTATGGATGTTTGACTCATGTTCTAGAGTTATTTTTGCGCTGTTGTGACTATTTGATAGTTTATTTTATGATAATTGATTACTCACTTGACTAATGTCAAAAAAATCAATTCAAATTCACAGAAATTCACAGTTCCACTCCTCTAGATAATGAAGTCCATTCTACACCACTTTAGTCACCATGTGTATTGATATATTCCATTTATTGGTAGTCCAATGCATTAGATTTACATTCTATATTACTTTAGAATCCATAACAGTATCCTGGGTGTAGATTTTAGTGGTTGAAGTTGCCTGTGATTTTAAGACCAAACAACACAGGCGGCCATTTTCGTATCCCAAAAATTGAAGTTAGTTCCAAAGGAATAGTTCCCGTATTAGAGGTTTAATAGTGTTCTGCACTTGCCGTTGTACTCACCAATGTTTCAACTAAAAACAAACCGAGTGAGCTCGTCGAGTCTGCGGTCAATAAGATACCCTGTAAAGGTTGTAACATGGCGTACATCGGTGAAACGGGTCATAATCTTACGAAACACATAGTGGATCAGCGAAATCCAACTTATCTACCAATCTTATTACTGGTTTTTTGAACGCATAATTAATTATTATCTAAACACATTAAAAGTCTATTAGATTTTGGTTAATGTCACTATGTGTGCTATCTCCACCCACTTCTACTCCACTTAGTCAAGCGGGCCGCACACTAGCGTCAAAGCGGCTGCGACAATTAATCAGCAACATTGACTTTCCCACACAAGCGACAACAACGCAGCTTCAAGTGCTGCATCTGCCGCTATTGTATCTGGAAGCATGTGCATTGAAACTGAATCTGGCTTAATCCTGGGGTCTTGCCGCATAATAAGCCGCACACTCAACAGGCGAACTTGTAAATATAAACATGTTTGTTGTCGGCATCTAAAACCGCAAGCGGCAAAAACGTCAGAAGAAATCAGCCGCACACTTGGCGTTTTTGACGCCGGCGTCGTTGATGCGGTGACTTTGCTGCTAGTGTGTGGGGCTTTATATAATTTGTATTCACTCTGAACTGTTAGAATCGTGTGCTTTCTACGGTACTTCTGGTTGTTTTCAGTTGATGCTGGTTCTGTGAATCTTAATTCTGACTTATAGCTTTTGTCTCTGTCCTGTAAGTGTATTTGCTACGTTACTTCTGGTCATTCCACCTGATAATGGCTCTTAGTCAACAGCCGAAACGTTGTTGTCTAAGTTCAACAAATAATATCAGTTATATTTCGAATTGTGGGACTTCTTCGATTAATTCGGAATATAATGCACTGTAAGGTTCTGCCACCACGCGACGGGATTTACATTTCAGCACATAAACTATGACGAGAGCCGGGGGAAATGGTAAATAAATGAAAACACTTTTTGATATTTTCAATATCTATGCTTAGTCTTTTCCAAAATTAGGGGCCTCGAACTTTTAACAGACGTTTCCTTTGACTCTAATGTTGTAACAAGAGGACTTTAGATTCCTGAAGTTTCGACGAAGCAAGTCTTATTGAAAATAGGTGAATAGAAAGGCAAACTATGAAAAAATGAATTTCTAGGAAATACAGTGATACATTCCATCGATATATCAATAGTACATTGCATTTAGTCAAGGTTGATAATTCCATTTGAGAAGTCATTTTATATACTGGTCATATACAGTCAATTAAACAGTCAACTAAGAAATAACCACTGGAAAAACCGTTAAAGGATTTATTACATGAATCGAATGTAGCCACGTGACACGATTGATAAACGTTATCGGATATTTCCACAACCGCTACAAGTATATCCAAATATAAAGCCAATTATCACCAACGATTAGGAACAAGTAAGTCCACTACAATTGGTGCTGCAACATTCGTCATTATGGAAACACAACAACCCATTGTTGGTGCATTCTATAATAAAAGAGCATGGAATTGAAACCTTAATTTGGAAAAACAACACTGTTTCAACTTAAAGCAAAATTTGAAAGCCTAGAAACAACACCGCACGTCAATCGATTTTGGCCTGAATAAAGAATGCGATATCATCTCCGATTCGCTATTCACCAAATTAATTCGATCAATCCATAAACAAAACTTAGAGTTGACTATCATGTATATTATTCATACAATCTTCGTGCTTATTTTCGTACTATATTCCCAGTCGATACTCACTTGCATCTCCAAGTGATGCAGCACTGACCACAATCACAACAGCAGCACAGGCGCGTGTCATCAAATAAGCGAGCATTTTCATTGCCTAGAATGAAATTATATGAAATGATGATATGATTTATTTTCTCCACAAAAAATATTTTTTCTAATTAACAATATATATCAAATAGTTGATTTACAATATGGAGAGGGACACCGAGCAAGCTTTAAATCTGTACACAGCTGCAAGTGCTGAGCCGAGGTGCCCCGGTGCAATGAAAAGTGCAAGGATGAATAAGGTGTTAATAATAATAATAATAATAATGACAACGAAGATAATAAATAATAATAATAGCCTATAATAAATAAATAAGTAAACAATGAATAAAAAAGACTATGTGATATAATACTATAATGATAATAATGATAATTGTTAATATTATAATAATAGTTATAATTATGATGATATGTATATATCTCTGAAATACTTGATTATTGAATTGGGCAATCAGTGAGTTAATACTAGAAGCTTTATGTAGACAATTTATAGTGTTTTGCCAAATGATGGGTACCTGAGCTAAAAATGAATCGTGAAAAATCTTTGAGGTATGATTTTGAACTCTAGTAAAATTTCGGTTTCTAGTATTGTAGCGATGAAAAAAAATTATCCGTTATTATTTCTTCCCGTGGCTCTTTGTCAGATGTACGGTTTGAAATACGCCACTTCTAAGCAAAAAAAAAACAAATCTGGTTAATGGTGTAGTGCTTAGCAGCGGTAACGGGTTTTCTTCATTGCTGGTTTGAATACCGTTCTATGCAGAACTTCGTAGAAATTAGCCTCATCAGTTTTAGACAGTAAGAATGAAAGTTATGATCAATATTAGCGATTATCGTTTGTTACATTGAAACAATTCGATCGACTGGCATACGCTGTAGATTTGTCACGTGAATGTCCCTGGCAGAATGTTTCTGGTGCGGCCACTCGCTTGCGTTTAGAACACGCGAGTCGTTTCATCGAAATTTGTTCTTTTCAGTTGTGAGAAAATTGACAGTTATGCGTTTTACGTAGCTATGATCAAAATCGGCATGGACTTGAATTGAGAAATGGTCACACGTCTTTAAACGATCAATACCAATTCAACCGGCTTCGTATGATATCTACTTACGGTTTTGCCTACGTGATGAAGTTCGGCACTATGTAGACGATTCGCTCATAAATTTCAAGCTTCAGATATTCAACCAACACATTCCAATTTATACAAAGCTCTCAGCTCGTCGGGTGTTAATTTCAGTACTCGAATCAAGAGAGGAAACGGGTGAAATATTAAACTATTTCATTGATTGAAAATTCAGCACCCGATAAAATGTAGTTAACTTATGACTGCATTGAGCCGAGCAAAATGAATACCACAAAACTATGGAACAGAACAGGATTTTGAGTCAAAGTAAAGCCACATAATTTCCAATGTGGAGATGGATCCGGAGTTAAATAACACCCACGTGACTCTGCAACTGCATTTCGATTCGTTTTAAACCCACACAACCGTTGAACTGGATCCAGAGGCAAATCAAATCCGTTCATTTGTGGATTTTGGTCCGTGGTCGAATTAGGTTCGAATCGAACGTTAAATTTAATGTCGGAACCTTATTCACTGGACGCCAAAATTATCATCGGACCGTTAGAAATCGTCACTTTAATCGGCATGAATGCCATTTCTTAGTATTCCATAGAACAATGAGTTTCTCACTGCATTTAGTTCGGGTACATTTTCGGTCTACATAGTCTTCGTTTATCACGATTGATGAAACGCTATATCCGTGTTGAAGCGATGCAGAGAGAATCCCCCAATAATTACGAAAAAACAGTCCGAACATGTTTCTGAGGCTAGTAGTTTATTTAACGTTTCGACTATATCCTAATAGTCATTTCAGGAATAATTTCTTCATTTATCATACCTTCATTTATCCGTAGAGACTCTAGTGTTTCCTGAACTTCCTTATGTAACTATCAGGAATTTTGCAAGTGAAAATAGCTGCACATGTAGACGTTGATTACAGGGGGAAAGCTCACGTGGAGTAACGACATAACGGGCGAGAAAATATCAAGAATATATTGCAACAAAATATCAATGGGTTTTTAGAATTGTCAATTGGAGCAGCTCATTATTATGCAAGGCGAGAGAGTTCGTAGACGTTAATAGACTAACGAACTCAAAAACGCGCCGCCAGAATTCGCTTTCAGTTGAAGGTAGAAAATCAAAAAGGGGTCAAATTCATCGACGAATTATCCCTAAACATCGTCTGAACAGCGCAGACAAAGTAAGTACAAAGAAAACGTTTCATCACCGGGATTTATCGAAATAAATTCGGTTTTGCAATTTTCGATTATATCTCTCCGTCGAATCCTATTTCGAAATAGAACGTATGTATTGCATAGTTTAATTTCATCACCTGTCGCCACTTTAGATCCCGGGTACTGACGTTTCTGTTCGATGAGCGATCATCGAGAATATTGATGAACAGATGAGTGTTTCCTATCGAGACTTGCTGATAATCACGAGCAGCTGTAATGCGTGTAAAGCCGATCTTTAGATAAGGAGAAATGCATTCAATTTTGCAGCGAAATTCAATACAGGCTGACAGTTATATGTTATCCACACGCTTGGAAAGGCGAAATATTTTATTCAGAATGAATATCCTATCTAACTAGTAATGTTTGATATTACATGTATGGGATGTTGCTGCATTAAATATTGCATACATAAGATGTCTAATATTATGTGAGGTCCTGAGAGTATATATTGCCTACTGACGTCATTTTCCGATTATGCTGTTTGAATCGTGTGTTACCGATCGTGGGTCGATACGATCGTACCCCGCGGCAGAAGAGGAAATAGCACGTGCTAAATGTGATATGGCCGATCTTGGAGACGAATACCATTTTTGGTTAATTAATCGTCCCCTTCTTCAATGAACTGCGCGCAGATACCTTTAAGTCTATTAAAGGTTCCCGCTCATGATGCAACGCGCGCCCATCGTTTAACTTTACTATACAGAAAGGCTGGAAACGATCCTATATCCGCAATGCTTAAATCTACCCGCAATTATCGGGACAACCGAACACTGCCGAGAATTGCCGAAGTACGTCCCAAGGTGTCAATTTTAATCCTGAAATATAAGGAGCGCCCATAATTTTAATTGTAGATGATTTTTTTGGAAACATTGACACTGTTTTAGCTCCGTTCATCATTTTAACTGGCAACAAAATTTATTTCGGAAAATCCGCCATGCCTCTTCGGCATTTCTGTGACGTCAGTTGTCCAGCTATTGCGGGTAGATTTAAGCATTGCGGAGATAGGAGCGTTTCCAGCCTTTCTGTATAGTATAGTTAGACGAGGGGTGCGCATTGGATCATGGGTAAAACAGTTGCATCATGGATTATTAAGATTGCAACCCCGGTGGTGTTTTTATCGTAACTTACGGTAAATGTTATTATTTTTCTACCGCACCAACAAGGTCAAAGCACACGTTCAAGTGCCTGTGAATATCTTTTGTCGTATCGTAACGTATCGTTTTTGCAACCACGAAGGAAGTTTATTGACACACACAAAAACTACTCCGAATATTGAAAGTTTTTTTTTCCTTTTTCGTAATATTTTTACCAAACAATAACCGTTGATTGTAGTGGACAATTCGAATGAAAAGTTCGATTTTCATAATAAAGTAAGATGTTTCAAATTAGATATAGAATCGACTGGTAGGGTAACACTGTTGCCATTCGCCCCGATCCTTTCGTGGGCGCAAAAATACTAACTTTTAGCGAACAAAAACGAAACATTTTGTTTTTACGCGTTGAAATTTTGTTTTTGCGCGGTTTTATTTGTTATTGTGCGGTTAGATTTGTTTTTGCGCGTTTTCTTGAAAGATGAATAAAAATGTTGACACGTTCCCCAAGCGCCAGGGAATACGAATGAGAAAAATATAGCTGTGAAGCAGCGATATAGGGTTTTTTCTGCAAAGCCGCACCATGCTATTCAGAATAAAGGGAATTACAGAACGCATCGACAGAACGGAACTTATTGTGCCACCACTGCAACGTGCAATGTGATTTTAGCTTTGAAACCGAACTTCTCCGTGACGTACAATGAGTAAATACAGATTTATTTGACATGGCATGTATTTTGTCATTTGAGCTATGTTTTATCATCACCACGCCTTTCAAGACGTCGATCTGTTTTATCTAGAACGACCACCGAGACGGGAGGATTTAAACCTCATCCACGGTGTAAATACATCCATTAAAAGTATATTCTATTTGAGATGTTTGGCTGGTGCGCAAGAATTTATTTGCGTCGTAAATCGTATCCTATTTCACCATCGACTCTACAGTCACACGCTGTTACTGGACATGACTGCTGAAATAAACCACGTTATGAAGCGCGTGTATTCATACACTCAAAAGATTCAACTTATAGGTTTTCGAGTATCAGTGATCTGATAACGTTGTTAATAGCTATAGGCAGATATATCGTTGTTCGTTGGCCCCTGAAAGCTGTCAGAATTATAAGCGTGAAGGAGGGTTATATCAATATCACTCCCTTTTGTCTTTGCAACCAGTCTAGGAATTTATTCACGTATTGTTCTCATCGTTTCGTAAACATCCGACTCGAAAGGTGGACTCAAAAGTTGAATTCATTTGCCAAAAGATATATTTACTACGAGGTTTCTTTTCGTGCTTTCTTTTTTGCTATAATCCCGACTGTTATAGTGGTTCTGATAACTATCCGATTGACTTTCACTTTGAGATGCGCAGGGGAAGCGAGAAAAACTATGTCTACAAATAGTCAAACCTCTAGCTGTGGCAGCAGTGAACGTAGTTGAATACTGACTGTGATTATTCGGCACCTTCCCTGCATCTTATATGATTAACAGCTGTAGATTAAGAATATATGGATATTTAATGTTAAGATACAGTTTAAATTATAATGAAATATTAATTTGTCTTTCCGTGAGGGCATTTTCATTTTTTGTTTGCAGTTGGGGAAAATTATGGCCACTGGCTACGTAGAAATGGTTGTCATGGCAACCAAATCAACAATGAAAAAAATGGCACCAAAACTTTTCTGTAACTACAAGTTCCATAGATCCAGAAAATGTTTAGTGCCAAGCTCTGACATTAAATTTTCACTCGAGACATATGCTCCTTGACTAACAACTCGAAATTCATACAAATGAGTATTTTTTCAAACGTTCCATCGTGGGGGCTGAAATAATTGAATCGAAGTCTTGGATTTTGCTTTAAGGCGGACGTAGGTCGGCCTTGCGATGGCTTGCGACTCACTGCGACGTGACTCACTGCGACCGGGAGCAACTAGTCGCACACAGTCGCTGACAATCGCGTCGTAACCGACTTGCGCCCCCACTTGTGACGCAACGCGACGATCGCGTCGTGTCGCAAGGTCGACCTACGCCCGACTTTGTATCCATTTCTATAATTAAAGATCATGAAATTGAAAGGGGCATTTTGTAATGAAACACATTTTCCTCTATCATTAAAGAAATATTTAGTGCATACACCGTTTGCGTTGTACTGTCCATTTGTTTGTCCGTCCATTTGTTTGTCATGTTTTTCAAAATTATTTTTCTAGGGTGTTATATCCTACAAGCACTGCATCTTTATAACTTCCCTACTGATAATTGTAGTAAACAATATGATTATTCTTTATTTGAATTTTTTATCCATGTTTATCATATATATTGTACTACAATTCACAGGAAATAAGTAATAATAATGATAATACTATTCGAATCTTACCCTTCGTGACAGCTATGATGGATGCCTCTCGGTCATATGGACCGTTCATACAAATAAGTTTTCAAAGAAGGTCAAGTAATACTCGTAAATGAGAACAAATATTGCACGTCAATTTAATTTATTTTTGTCTGGATATGAATATGTAATGCTATTTCTGATTTACTATTCATAGATTCAATTTGTTCAATCGTTTGACAACAACGAAATGTTTACTGATAATTGTGACTTGAGTATATATTATCACTGAAATAACCTATATGAAATTGTGTATCATATTCCCAGTTGTAACTCACGAGCACTTGGTAGTCATGTGACTCTGTGACGGAGTGTTGTTTCCCTGGCCCCGAATATGTAAAAAAGACACACGTAAACAAGTTTCTGTCTCTTGTTTCCCGTGTGTGCGCGGCTTTACATGTTATATGTATCATCATTGATAGTTCATGCTTTATTTGTCTTTAGAATTAGAGACTGTTTAATTTGTAATATGCCCCCATTATCCCGTCGAAAGTATCTGATCGAAATCGGATCCTCATTTCAGTTGTGAGAAAACTTTGGTTATGAATTTAAAGAAGCTTTCATTAAAGTGGCCATCGGTCGAAATGCAGAATTACTTAGAATATACTACAATACTAGAGGGTATGATAAGTGAAACGTCACTCAACACCCTTCGCCCATTTGTTATTAGACTACATATGCTATCTTGGGAATTTGCATTCATTCTGAACTGTTTAATTGAATGGTGTGGTTTCTACAGTACTCCTGGTTATTTTCAGTTGTTGCCGGTTCTATTTATCTTAATTCTTACTGATAGCTTTTGTCTATGTCCTGTACGTTTATTTGCTATGTTACTTCTGTTTTCTATTCATTCCACCTGATGATGGCTGTTAGTCAACAGCCGAAACGTTGTGGTCTCGGTTCAATAAATGACATCATTTAAATTTCGAATTGCGGGATTTCTTCGAATATAATCCTTCGAATATAATACTTCTTGGGAATATAATGCACTGCAAGGTTCTGCCACCACGCGGCGGGATTTACATTTCAGCACATAAACTATGACGAGAGCCAGGGGAAAAATGGTTGCTCGCCGTAAATAAATGAAAACAGTTTTTGATATTTTCAATAACTATACTTAATCTTTTCAAAAATTAGGGGCCTCGAACTTTCACCAGACGTTTCCTTTGACTCTAATATTGTAACAAGAGGACTTTAGAATCCTGAGGTTCGACGAAGCAAGTCTTATTGAAAATAGGTGCACAGATAGGCAAACTATGAAAAAAATGAATTTCTAGGAAATACAGTGATACATCTCATCGATATATCATTAGCACATCGCATTTAGTCAAGGTTAATAATTCCATTTGAGAAGTCACTTTATATACTGATCATATACAGTCAATAAAACAGTCAACTAAGAAATAACCACTGGAAAAACCGTTAAAGGATTTATTTCATGAATCGAATGTAGCCACGTGACACGATCGATAAACGTTATCGGATATTTCCACAACCAGTAGAAGTATATCCAACTATAAACCAAATTATCACCAACGATTAAGAACAGAAAAGTTTACAATTGTTGCTGCAGCATTCATAATAATAGGTACACAGCGATCCCTTACCGCCGCAATCTATAATGAAAAAGCATGGAATTGAAACCTTAATTTGGAATTAAACATCGTTTCAACTTATAGCAAAGCAAAATTTGAACCCCTAGAAACAACACCGCACGTCAATTTAATTGATTTTGGGCTGAATAAGAGAATACATATCATCTGCGATTCGCTATTCAGCTAGTTAATTCGATCAATCCATAAACAAAACTCTATGTTGACTACCATCTTCATCATTCATACAATCTTCTGAATTTATCGTATTATATTCCCAGTCGTAACACACCTCTAGGTGATTCAGCTCCAATTGATGCGGCACTGACCACAATCACAACAGCAGCAGCACAGGCGCGTGTCATCAAATAAGCGAGCATTTTCATTGCCTAGAATGAAATGATATGATATGATGATATGATTTAAATTATGTTTTTATTTTTTTAATTAACAATATTCATCGAATAGTTGATTTATAATATGGAGAGGGACACCAAGCAAGCTTTAAATCTGTACACAGCTGCAAGTGCTGAGCTGAGGTACCCTTGTGCAATGAAACGTGCAAGGATGAATAAGATGTTAAAGATAATGATAATGATAATGACAATGACAATAACAAATAACGAAGCTAATACATAATATTAATAGTCTATAATAAATAAATCAGTAAAATGAATACAAAAATACTTAATGATATAATACTATAATGATAATAATGATAATTGTTAATATTATTATCATAGTTATGATGATGATAAGTTTAAATATCTTAATATATATTTATATATATAATAAATGCTTGATTTTTGAATTGGACAATCAGTGAGTTAATGCTATAAACTTTACGTAGACAATTTCTTGAGCTAAAAATGAATCATGAAAAATTTTTGAGGTATGGTTTTGAACTCTAGTAACATTTCCGTTTCTATGTTGCGATGAAAATGAAATCATCTTATGGTAAGTCCAAAATTATGTTTATGCAACAGTTTTCTTCCCATGGCTCTCAGTGATTAAATCTTTTGTCAGATGTACGGTTTTAGATATGCTACTTCTAAGCAGAAAAAAACAAATCTGGTTAATGGTGTAGTGCTAAGCAGCGATAGTTGGTTTTCTGCATTGCTGGTTTGAATACCGTTCTATGAAGAGCTTCGTAGAAACTAGTCTCATCAGTTTTTCATTGTGAGAATGAAAGCAATGATCAATATTAGCGATTATCGTTACATTGGAACAATTTTAAGTCGATAGAATGACATACGTTGTAGATTTGTCACGTGAATGTCTATGTCAGAATCTTTCTGGTGTGGCCACTTGCTTGCGTTTAGAACACGCGAGTCGTTTCATCGAAATTTCTTCCTCTCGGTTTTGAGAAAAGTAACAGTTATGAATTTTACGTAGCTTGGATCAAAATCGGCATCGACTCGAATTGAGAAATGGTCACACGTATTTGATCAATGCCAACTCAACCGGCTACGAATGATATCTACTTACGGTTTTGCCTGCGTGATGAAGGTTGGCACAATGTAGAAGATTCGCTCATAAATTGTAAGCTTTAGATATTCAACCAACACTTTCCTATTTATTCGAATCTCTCGGCTCGTCGGGTGTCAATTTCAGTACTCGAGTCAAGAGAGGGAACGTGTGAAATATGAAACTATTTCGTCTGGTATATTTTTACTGAATATTCAGGACCCGATAACATGTAGTTATTTAATGAACGTATTGGGCCGTGTAAAACGAATCCCACAAAACTATGGACCAGGATGTCGAGTCAAAATAAAGCCACATAATCAAATACAAGCCACATTATTGTGGAAATTGGTCCAGAGTCAAATTAACGCACACGACTGCAGAACTGAGCTGGAGATAATTTGTTCTGTTGAGATTCATCTGGATTCATGTGAAACCAACATGATTCTGGAACTGGTTCTCGATTTGTTTTAAACCCAGCGAAAAATCGAATCATTCCGTTCATTTGTAGACTTTGGTCCATGGTCAAATTAGGCACGAATCGAAATTTTAACTAAATGTTGAAACCTAATTCACTGAACGCCAAAATGAACATCGGACCGTTCGAAATATCACTTTAAATGGCATAAATGTACTTTTCTTCTCAGTATCGTGTAAACCAAAGAGGTTCTCACAGGATTAAGTGATACTTGGTTCGGAGATATTTTTCCGGTTTCACAAGTTACATAAGACCACAGTCTCACTTGGACTTTCCTGAACTTACTTATTTAACTACAGTCAACTCCCGGTTAACGCCTACATCGGTGCAGAACATTTAGGCGGCATAGAGAGTATGACGGTATATCGGGGGTCCTAAACTATGTATTTGTATTGAGATGTACATGGGGAAAACCTTACGGTGGCGGGCGTGGCGGCATATGGGAAGGCGGTATATCGGAGGTTGACTGTATCAGGGATTTTGCGAGTGAAAATGGCTGCACATATAAACGTTAGTGACAGGGGAAGCTCATGTAGAAGAACGACAGAACTAGCGTGAAAATATCCCAAAAAATGAATTCCGTCGCCAAGTGTAGTAGCTTGTACTCATACAAGGTAACATGTTAATAGACAGACGAACTCAAATAACCGCCGCAGAATCGACGCCAGAATTCGCTCTCAGATGAAGGTACAATATCTTAAAAGATCGAATTCATCGACCAATTATCGCTAGGCGTCGTTGAACAGTGCGGATTCGTTTTCGGTCGATGTTCGATTCACAGAAAGACGAAGAAAACGTTGTATCGCCGGGGTTCATCGAAAGAAATTCGGTTTTACAATGTTCGATTATCTCTTTCCATCCATCGATTCTATTTCGAAATAGTAAGTATGTATTGTATAGCTCAATTTTTCGTCACCTGTGGCCACTTTAGATTCCAGTTACTGACATTTCTGTTCGATGAGCGATCATCGAGAATATTGATGAACAGATAAGTGATAACTGGCTGATAAACACGAGCAGCTGTAATAGCGAACTTTAAGTAAAGAGAAATGCATTCAAATTCGCAGCGAAATTCAATACAGGCTGACGACCATATGTTATCTACACGCTCGTAAAGGCGAAATATTTTATTATTCAGAACGAATATCCAATCTATTGAGTGATATTTTATAATGCATGTATGAAATATTGCTGCATTAAACGTTGTACATTACAGGATATATAATAATGCAACACGGCCGAACTCGGAGACGAATACCTTTTTTTTGTTAATTAATCGTCCCCTTTTTCAATGACCTGCGCGCAGCGTGCATAAAACCTTATTATAGAATTAATAGACCGAGCCATTTCAAATCTTGCCAACTAATACATTTTACACGAGTAACCCGTCTCGACTTATTTGTAAACATGTCTAGATCCATCGTTATCCATGACATCTTATTAAATCAGTTTTCATATATTTTGTTTCTTCTCACTTTCCACTAATTATATTTAATGGGCAATGAATTTAATATGAAATTGATAATAATGCGAAGGTATAACAGTTTATTTCGTGATAAATGCTATAACCACCGTCCGGACATTTCCACAAAATGTCGTCGATTGTTGCAAAGATAGTTGCACAGCATACTAGTTACATCGAGCTTTCAGTCTTCGCTATGTCGATTATCTACTAGTTAAGTCTAACCAACTTTCGAGCAACTGGCTCCTGGTTCCTGGGGAGTTTCTGTTTCTCATGTTACTCGCATGCCAGGTTTGGTCCCGGCTCTTTCGGTTGTCCGTCGGTTATCTTTCATATTCTATTTTAAAACCTATTGCTATTATCGTTACTAAACATGAACGTGCAAAAAGGTTCTCTCAATGAGGAATCATTTAGAAATCATTTTATCTCATTTAGAGATCATTTTATCTCTATACTAATGGGAATTCAGGGCTAGAAAATAGTCCCGATACGCCCCCAACTTGAACACCTCGGATTTTAAACGTTGAATATTGTCATTCTTCGGCTGAATTCCAGGTGGCTGATTTTTGGTCAAAACTTTAGAGGCGTGTAAAATTGTTTATCGGTAATTTTTGTGTAATTCACAAGCTGAGCCCTTTAACTGAGGTACAAACATGAGAGCATGCGTTTTACAAAATGGAAATAAAATTGATCTCTTATCGCCCCGGTTTTGGTATTTGTGTTCAAGTCTTAATTCGAATGAAAGGAATTTCAAATTAGGAAATGTCGACGATATTTAAATCTCATTTTGCTGGGAGTGGTAAAAATGTATGATATATCTATATCATACTGTAGAATGTTGAAGTATAAAACGATTTCAGGGTCAGATTGATATTATCCTACTAAAGAACGGCGGTGACCCGCATTGCCACTGTCCGTTGAAGTTGGTAAAAAAGAGGTGGCAGCACTGTATGGTAAACATATTTAATGCAAATACATTATATTGAACATGACGACAGTTGATAATGCGGTATAGTCGCTGGAAAGGAATGTTGAAAAATGATGGATATTTGGTTTGTAGCACCAATGCTTCATGGCAGGGATGCATGCCTAAACTGGGAAAGCCTGTTTGGGTTTGCAGAAAAAGTGATTGATTAGTTTTTGGAGATCTCATTACTGGAATTATCTGATATGTTTATATCACACCGTCGAATTTGGAACTATGCAATGGGTCAACTGGATATTATCTCGCTAACTATATTTGGCACTGTCCGTTGAAAATGGCCAAAGCATTGTGATGAACCGATTTATACGGTAGCACATTGTCCTCGGTGTTTGAAAGGAATGATCGATCAATAATACACCGATTTGAATTGAACCCATTTCTAGCTGAAGACTATCTCTTTCTGATAGGTTGAGTTAAATGTTTTAATGGTTTTATTTTCAGATGGTTCCTTCGGCATTCAACCATCAATACCTTATTGCTGCCAATACGCGCTGACTAAACCAAAACATCGGCAGTAGCTTCTACAGACCTTCTAACGATACATGAGTCAGAATAAATGTAGCCCATCATCAACATGTACGTTACTACTGTGTGGACCTCCGTAATAACTTATTGCAGTTGCAAACACGAATTGGTGAGTAGATGTTTTAGCAAGTTGTGTATGTGAAACTTAGGTTTAGCTAATCAGATTTATCACAGGAAAGTCCTCATTAGCATTTCTACTTGAAGTATAAATAGCCTAAGGTTGATTCGATTTGATGATGATGTTTAATGGCTGTTATCACTTTTTTTTCAGTTGAGCACTTTTTCCTCAGGATCTGCACTGCTGCCAGTTTGTTGAACCAGTTTGTAGATTCCGGACCTTCCTCGTCTCAACATAACCTGATGTCCAATGGGTGCTGACTAAACAAACCTGGCCGGATAGCTGATTCCTGTTAGATATCTACTGTAGCTTGGACATCACTTATCTCAACAAGGAAAATATAAACCAAGAAAATGCACAAACAAACATATTTGTAAGTTTGATATCGTATATTTTTGTTGCTTAGGAAACATAGGTTCGGTTAGGCAAGGCGAGGCGTGTGGTGTGGATAAGGTTAGGTTCGGTACGAACTCAGATACGGTAGACGCTCAATCGTAATTCGGAAACTTAGACTCAAACGTAAACTTTTTTCTTTTCAGTTCTCATTAAAAGCGACTGCTGGACGAATTTTCACGATTGAGCTTTGAGCTATTGAGACCCTGACATGAAGAGCAACTCTTAAGTTTCTAGTGCTGGAGTAATTTTTGTGAGTTAGAAAAAAAAAGTAATAGATAAGTCAATTTCTACATTAAACTCAATTAATCTGTTTAGGCTTTGAATCCATGAAATGAGTGATTGTTTTCAATTAAACTTATTGTTTTGGCTTTGAATTTTTGAACAAAAGTTATTGTCTTCAACCAAACTCATTGTTTGGGCTTCGAATCTTTGAAACAAGTTATTGTCTTCAATTAAACTTATTGTTTGGGCTTTGAATCTATGAAATTAGTTGTTGTCTTCAATTAAACACATTGTTTGGGCTTTGAATCTTTGAAAAAAGTTATTGTCTTCAATCAAACTCGTTGTTTTGGCTTTGAATCTTTGAAACAAGTTATTGTCTTCTATTAAACGTACTGTTTGGGCTTTGAATCTATTAAATTAGTTATTGTCATTGATTAGCCTTAGTGTTTAGGCTTTTAATCTATGAAAATAGTTATTGTCTTCAATTAAACTCATTGTTTGGGCTTTAATTCTTTGAAATTAGTTATTGCCTTCAATTAGACTCATTGTTTAGGCTTTGAATATTTGAAATTAGTTATTTTCTCCATTAAAACTCATTTTTTAGGCTTGGAATCTATAAAATTAGTTATTGTCTTCAATTTAACTCATTGTCTAGGCTTTGGATCATTAAAATTAGTTAATATTTTCATTTAAATTCATTGTTTAGGCATTGAGTCATTGAAATAAGTTATTGTCTTCTATTAAACGTATTGTTTGGACTTTGAATCTATGAAATTAGTCATTGTCATTGATTAGCCTTAGTGTTTAGGCTTTTAATCTCTGAAAATAGTTATTGTCTTCAATTAAACTCATTGTTTGGGCTTTAATTCTTTGAAATTAGTTATTGCCTTCAATTAAACTCGATGTTTAGGCTTTGAGTCTTTGGAATTGATTATTTTCTTCAATTAAACTTATTGTTTAGGCTTTGAATTTTTTAAAGTAGTTATTTTCTTCAATTAAACTCATTGTTTAGGCTTTGAATCTTTAAAAGTAGGTCATTGTCTTTAATTAAACGCATTGTTTGGGCTTTGAATATTTGAAATTAGTTATTTTCTCCATAAAACTCATTTTTTAGGCTTGGAATCTATAAAATTAGTTATTGTCTTCAATTTAAGTCATTGTCTAGGCTTTGGATCATTAAAATTAGTTAATATTTTCATTTAAATTCATTGTTTAGGCATTGAGTCATTGAAATAAGTTATTGTCTTCAATCAAATTCATTATTTGGGCTTTGAATCTTTGAGTAAGTTATTATCTTCAATTAAACTCATTTTTTTGTGCTTTGAAACATTGAAATTATTTATTGTCTTCAATTAAACTCATTGTTCAGGCTTTGAATCTATGTAATAAGTTATTGTCCTCAATTAGACTCATTGTTTTGGCTTTAAATCTATGGAATTAGTTATTGTCTTATATTAAACTCATTGTTTAGGCTTTGAGTCTTTAAAATTTGTTTATCGTCTTCAATGAAACTCATTGTTATTGCTTTGAAATTTTGAAATTAGTCATTGTCTTCATCTAAATTCTTTGTTTAGGCTTGGAATCTATGAAATCAGTTATACTCTTCAACTAAATCCATTTTTCAGGCTTTGAATCTTCGTAATAAGTTATTGTCTTCAATAAGAGTCATTGTTTAGGCTTTGAATCTTTGAAATTAGTTATTTTCTTCAATTAAACTGATTTTTTCGGCTTTGAATCTATATAATTAGTTATTCTCTTCATTTAAACTTATTGTTTAGGAGTTGAGTCGTCGAAATTAGTTATTGTCTTCAATTAAACTCATTGTTTCGGCTTTGAATCGATGAAATTAGTTTTTGTTTTCAATTAAACTCATTGTTTAGGCGTTGAGTCATTGAAATTAGTTATTGTCTTCAAATAAGCTCATTGTTCAGGTTTTGAACCTATGAAATAGGTAATTGTCTTCAATTAAACTCATTGTTTAGGCTTTGAATCTATGGAATTAGTTATTGTCTTATATTAAACTCATTATTTAGGCTTTGAATCTTTGAAATTTGTTTATTGTCTTCAATGAAACTCATTGTTTTTGCTTTGAAATTTTGAAATTAGTCATTGTCTTCATCTAAATTCTTTGTTTAGGCTTGGAATGTATGAAATCAGTTATACTCTTCAACTAAATTCATTTTTCAGGCTTTGAATCTTCGTAATAAGTTATTGTCTTCAATAAGAGTCATTATTTGGGCTTTGAATCTTTGAAATTAGTTATTTTCTTCAATTAAACTGATTGTTTGGGCTTTTAATCTATATAATTAGTTATTCTCTTCATTTAAACTCATTGTTTAGGAGTTGAGTCGTCGAAATTAGTTATTGTCTTCAATTAAACTCATTGTTTCGGCCTTGAATCGATGAAATTAGTTTTTGTTTTCAATTAAAGTCATTGTTTAGGCGTTGAGTCATTGAAATTAGTTATTGTCTTCAATTAAACTCATTGTTTAGGCTATGGATCATTGGAATTAGTTATTGTTTTTATTAAAACTCATTGTTTAGGCATTGAGTCATTGAAAAAAGTTATTGTCTTCACTCAAACTCGTTGTTTGGTTTTTGAATCTTTGAAATAAGTTATTATTTTCAATAGAACTCATTTTTGGGATTTGAATCTATAGAATAACTTAAAGTCTTGAATTAAACTCATTGTTTGGGCGTTGAATCTTTAATATTAGTTGTCTTCAATTGTCTTCAATTAAATCATTGTTCAATTCATTAAAATCTTCCGGTAAATCATTGTTTGATATTTGGTTCTTTGAAATTCATTAATTATTTTTTTCAATTAAACTCATTGGTTTAGGCTTTGAATCTGTGAAATTAGTTTTTCTCTTCATTCAAACTCATCGTTTACGTGTTGAGTCATTGAAATTAGTTGGTGCTTTCAATTGAAATTATTGTTCGGTCTTTGATTATATAAAATGAGTTATTGTCTCGAATTAGACTCATTGTTTGGGCGTTGAATCTTTGAAATTAGTTATTGTCTTCAATTAGAATCATTGTTTGGGCTTTGAATCTTTGAAATTAGTTATTTCTCCATTTAAAATCATTGTATAGGTTTTTGTTCATTGAAATTAGTTATTGTTTTCAATTGAACTCATTATTTAGGCTTTGTGTCTTTAAAATTAGTTTTTTTGTCTTCAATTAAACTCATTGCTTCGGCTTTAAATCTTTGAAATTAGTCATTGTCTTCAATTAAACTCATTGTTTGGCCTTTGAATCCAAGAAATTAGTTTTTTTGTCTTGAATTAAACTCATTGTTTTGGCTTTAAATCTCTGAAATTAGTTATTGTCTTCAATTAGACTCATTGAACGTCAGTTTTTTGCCGGTTCAGTTTAGAAACGACTGTGAAAGAAGATATATTCATTTTCAATTGAGTGTCTTAATGACATTTGTCCCAGCAATCTTTGATAACGTGATCGTTGAATCAATGAAGGAATTAAATGCGTGGTTGCGTGTTTGTCAAAATTTACATTACACCATTAAACCTCTTACCCGCCGGAATAATTGGGACTCGAACCCAATGGCGTCTATATCAACTCGTCGATCTAAACTGATGTATGTATTGATAGAAAAGTGCATTTTTTGAATTTATTTCTTAACGCGGTTTGTCTTTCTAAATATTTTTCCCTACAACTCCTCAATACCATCAAAAGTCCTTCCAAAACGGAAAAATGCTTTCGAAGGTGATTGAAACTCTTTTGATTTGAACCAAAATGTTGAAATGGAATCAATACGTAATCGGCAAATGGCAAATTCTGTAATCTACCAACTTAGATACCTGTGCATAGAATTTCAAATCGTTTTTGTAAGGGTTCCTACGATTGCTATCAAAATGGAAAATGCTTTTGAAAGTGCTTTGGACCACTTGGAGCTAGTAACATTCAACATCTTAAGTATATCCTGATAACATCTTTCAGTAAAATTATTGCATTCCCCGCGCTAGTGTAGTATTTATTCAACGATTAAACCATAGCCTAATAGTCATTTTCAGGAATACTGTATTTCTTTAGTTAGTGAAGTTTATTCAACGTTTCGACTATATCCTAATAGTCATCTTCAGGATTACTGTATTCTTTGAGCTTGTTTATATACAACGGCCGAATTAATTTAACCCCTGGCAGAGTTTAATTCTACTGAATCGTTGTGAATGTAGTTACTGATAATGAGTATCTTAAGTCGACTTTCATTGGCTTTCACCACCGTGACGTCACGGTCTTTTGTCTGAATACGAATAGTCAGCGAATGTCTGTGAATGTTTACCGGCTATGATCGGGCGGACCGGATGGCTTAGTCGGTCGGCGACTAGCGTGTCACCGCTGTGGCCCAGGTTCGAGTCTCGGAGGAGGCGGGTCAGGATGTGGCAATTGATCTCCGGTAAGCGGGCGAGTCGAGAGTACTGTCCTCCCTGGAATGAGGTTGCTAATGCGTGAGTCCTACAGAATATCTGGCGTGGGGTAAATTATGTTTAATTCAGTCGTTTCTGGCTGAATTATTTATTTATCCCACAATGCCGGTCCAGGTTGCGGAGTAATTCCCCCAGGGACCTTCGACTTTTTTACAATATTAGTTTGTTATTTTAAGTTGATTGGTGAGGGTTCGGGAACTTTTTATTTTTCTTTATTCCTCAAAGAAATTGAAGAAAATCGCAGCAGGAATCCCGTAGATCTTAATGAGTAGTTCGGTGATCAATCTCCGAGTTCATTTCTCAAGTGATGGAAAAATTCAGGATTTTTTAAAAATTTGCCGGATTCCAATCAGAGTAGATGTGTACGCGGCGATGTCTGGTGAACTTGTGTATAACATCGGCTAAAAACGACTATCCAATAGAGAATCACTCACTGGAGACCTGCCATACGCTCTACTACACAATAGTGCCGCGTGACTGCACACATCCTCAAGCTAAATTCTAGATTCCTGAAGCAAAATTCTGAAAATAGTAAGATTTTGAATTTGTGATATAATTCAAAATAAACAAAACAGACAGGAAATCTACACTAAAGTTTGTTGGATAAGTTAGATAGAATTGCAGTATGAAACTTAAAGCTAAAATCGTCGCATTCGATATTTTATCTATAACAATATGTGTCCCTATGAATAGTCGAATTAAACTCGACGACCTGTAATCTCCATAGAAAATGCGTGGCACGAATTGAATGGTTCTCGAGGATTAGCGTCACGGACTCGGGTTTGCGATAGGAATGCGCGATAGAGCCTTCCGATTGATCCATTCCGGTCGCATCGATGATGCAACGTCGCTGATTGGTCGACGCAGGTATTAGAAGCGCGGTTCGAGCCACCCGGTGCCAGTTCGAGAACTGATGTCCTGATGTGAAAGTCGAGCTATAAGATCTCTCCAACAAGGCGTGATGAACATGTGGCTTCAAGCGAACAACTTAGAGGTTGATAGTTTTGGTCCTGGTCCTGGTCCTGATGATAGCGGAGGAATTCCGAGACACCTGGCAATGAGCATAAACTGCTGATTTCCCTGCAGCTGGTACTGATGCAGTTTTCCAGGCTATGGAGAAAGGATTACCAAGAAGAGATTTGCTGATGAGGGCGAGTTGTATCGCGTCAACACGCGTTTTGATGAGGTTTGTATTTTACTAGGATTTGATGATGAGTTTTAAAATGAGTCTTGAACCAGTTCTAGTTAGAACCAACTTTGACGTGGTTTTATTTGAAAAACTTATCCGAAATTCTACGTTTGGAATCTTATTTTTGGTTAATTTATTGGCCCTCTGTATTAATTCCAATTTGTCTCTTCCAATTCGGTTTAAAAATATCTAGATAGCAAACCTTGATTGACATTCAGTTTATTCTATGTTTTAGAAGCAGTGAAGACTTGCAAGACTGGTCAATTTGGCAGCATCTCTCGAGACGCAGACCCGACAACCATCTTCAAACCATGAGACGCAGACTCTACTCCGACTACCATCTTCAAACCTCGAGACGCAGACTCTACTCCGACTACCATCTTCAAACCTCGAGACGTAGACTCTACTCCGACTACCATCTTCAAACCTCGAGACGTAGACTCTACTCCGACTACCATCTTCAAACCTCGAGACGTAGACTCTACTCCGACTACCATCTTCAAACCTCGAGACGTAGGCTCTACTCCGACTACCATCTTCAAACCTCGAGACGTAGACTCTACTCCGACTACCATCTTCAAACCTCGAGACGCAGACTCTACTCCGACTTTCTGTTGTTCTTAAACGTAAATAAAAAAGCATAAATTAAATTGCTCGACTTTATTGAAGTCTCTTTGCCCGGAAAGGACTCTTCCGCTCTAAGGAAAAGGACTCTTCCGCTCTTAAACTAGCTCGCAGGAAAGGACCCGCCTTCACAACTAGCTCAAAGGAAAGGACTCTTCCGCTCTCAACTGTTCGTTCAAAAGCACAAAGGAAAGGACAAACGAAAAGAAATTACAAATCAGTGACTTTATTGAGGAAGAAACATCCGGAATTCACAAATTCAATTAATAATTTGTTTCAGTTTGTTTGCAAAAGTAAAATTCAACATTTTATTGAATCATCAGCAACCAATAAATAAAATAAAATTATGGGATTTGAACCACCAATCATTCGACTAGCAGCCCAGCACCCTACCAACTACGCTATAGCGACATATATACAACCCGCAGGGGAAGTCATATTTATCCATTGCTTAAGCACATTTTATTAAAAAAATAATGCCATCTACCGGGTGAGACAGGAACTAGTTCCTATCTCAACCCGGTAGATGGAGGGAGACTGAGAGTCAGGCAGAGAGCTGGAGAATGAGACAGAGAGCGAGAGAATGAGACAGAGAGCGAGAGAATGAGGCAGAGAGAAGAGAATGAGACAGAGAGCGGGAGAATGAGACAGAGAGAAGGGAATGAGACAGAGAGCGAGAGAATGAGACAGAGAGCGAGAGAATGAGACAGAGAGCGAGAGAATGAGACAGAGAATGAGGCAGAGAGAAGAGAATGAGACAGAGAGCGAGAGAATGAGACAGATGCGGGAGAATGAGACAGAGAGATGAGAATGAGACAGAGAGATGAGAATGAGACAGAGAGCGAGACAGAGAGATGAGAATGAGACAGAGAGATGAGAATGAGACAGAGAGCGAGAGAATGTGACTGAGCGGGAGAATGAGACAGAGAGAGGAGAATGAGAAGAGGAGAATGAGGAGAGGAGGATGAGGAGAGAGAGGAGGATGAAAAGAATATGATGGCATATCACCTGGACGTCTTGGTTCCTTGTTGTTTTCTAATCCAGATTCTAGATGCCTCGAGCAGTTTTACATTTTTCAGTTCAAACACGTATTTATCCCAATAGCAGCGTCAGTTATGTCAGCGTGGACATAAAGTTCATTGTAACTGAAGTCAAGTTCTCCCAATATGTGTTCGTTTGTTTGTTTATCCTCTCTGCCCACACATATTTATCCAGTTCATCTGAAGTAGTCCTGATCAACAAACACAAACAAACGTCAATAGTTCCACCGTATCGATGACGAACGTCCTAAAAATATACATGAAACTTAATAGAATGATTTGAGGCCACCTATCAAACATACACAGTTAGAGTTAAGTCTAGTTACCGGTGTATCAGAGAAATGGCAATCTAAGGTAACACCCAAAATGAGGGTCAAATATTTTTTGTCTCCGATTTCGATGAAATTTATTACAGACATGTATTTCGTGGTGCTGATTACGAATCTGCAGGAATTTATCAGATCCAGGGCTCCCGAAACGAGAAATTCGAATTTTTAGGGGGCCCCCCTAAACTTTCAAAAGGCCTTGGACCCCAGAGTTTTCATGATATTCAAAATCTGATTGCAGATTTGGAATCAGCACCCCTGAAAATAGTAAGGACTAAAATTTTAAGCAAATTGAAGAGATTCGATTTTTTGGCCAAAAACGGCAAAAATCTAAGGAGTTTTTTTTCGGCGAAAAATTTTTTTTCTCTGATTCCTTCGAAACTTCGTAAGAAGATGTATTCTGGGATGTAGAATCTGGATCTGCAATTAGATTTTGAATCAGATTTCATCTTCATGGCCAAATTAGGGTTTCGATGGCCAAAATATGCACCCCAAAAATGGGGTACGAAGTCAAAAATTGTTTTTGCATTATTTTGATTAGATTAGGTAGAGACATGTTTTTTGGGGTGTTGATCACGAATATGAAATTAGTTTTTGGATCTGAAGCCCCTAGAATGAGAAATTCAGGATTTCTTGTTATGACCCCTAATTTTCGTCACTAATTTTGAGGAAATTTGGTCCAGAAATACGATATTTTATTTAACCGGAAGGTGGCATAGAACAAACAAACAAAGGAGAAGAAGAGCTAATTTGCATAAACAATGGGGGCTGAGAGAGGGAGATGAGATGTGAGGGAATGAGAGGCAAGTGAGGAAAGACAAGTGAGAGAGTGTGAGAGAGAGGGAGGGAGGGAAAGGGGAAGGGAGGGAGAGGGGGAGGGGAAGGGAGAGAGGGAGGGAGAGGGAGAGGAAGAGGGAGAGGGAGAGGTGAGAGACAAGTGAGGGGAGTGGGACGATCAGAAACGCTAATGTGTCAAATCTGGTATCTGTCTACATTTAATCAAATACAGTATTATCAAATAAGCTATGAAGGTCCAATGTTTACACACTCAATACAATAATGAGAAGGATATATTCACCTGGCCTTTTGACTGAATCCGAATTAGGTGCCGGAGATCTTCCAATGTTGTTGTAAATCCTTGAATGCTTTTCAAACACATTTTACGTTTAATCTGTTGGCAGCATCGCGCAAATATTTACGTCCATACTATTAGACGTTATGGTAAATCCTCGAGGCAGTTTTTACTCGCTATGACAAATTCCTTATGTCATGATAGTTCGTTTCGAGCGAAACTGCTGGTGAATTCGCACTTAGAATTTGCGGCTTCGAAGGTCCGTGTAGAGGCGAAATCGACGAAATGTCCAAGTCATCTATGATGTTCACGATGTCTTCAACGGTACTGAAATTAAAAATTAACAATAAACAATAAAGCAGACATCTAAACGGTGCCAGTGCAAATAAAAACTCGTAATAGGCTGGGCACAGTTGATCAGCAGTGACTCAAGTCAAAAGATTTTAGAATCTTTATGACAGGTTTGCTGAAAAGATTTATTGTATTTTCCTTTCCAACATTTTGGCTCCTACCAAATGACACTTTATGTGTATATTACAATTGCTCTATAACCTGGTGATTGACAATATCAAATCATCGACCGTAACTAAAACGAACTTGGGTAGAACTCTTTCGATATCAATACATACAACAGTTCAGATCGACGAGTTGATATAGATGTAATTGGGTTCGAGTCCCAATTATTCCAGCGGGTCAGAGGTTTATGGTGTAATACAAATTTCGACAAATACGCAACCAGTGATTTAATTTCTTCATTGGTCAAACGATTACGTAATTCAAGATTGCTGGGACAAATATCATTAAGACACTCAATTGAAAATAGAGATAATTTCCTTAGTTCACATAATTGATAAGCCGTCGCATATTTCACATAGTCGTTTCTGAACCGGCAAAAAACTTACGTTCAATGAGTTTGATTGGATACAATAACTAATTACAAAGATTCAAAGCCTAAACAATAAGTTTAATTGAAGACAATAAACTAATTTCAAAGATTCAGAGCCTGAACAATGAGTTTGATTGAAGACAATATTAAATTTCAAAGATTCAAAGCCTGAAAAATGAGTTTAAATGAAGACAATAACTAATTTCAAAGAGTCAAAGCAAAGACAATGAGTTCAATTGAAGACAATGACTTATTTTAAAGACTCAAAGCCTAAACAATGAATTAAATTGACAATAACTAATTCCATAGAAACAAAGCCCAAGCAAAGGGTTTAATTGAAGACAATAACTAATTTCATAGATTCAAAGCCCAAACAATGAGTTTAATTGAAGAAAATTGCTTGGTTCAAAAATTCAAAGCCCAAACGATGAATTCAATTGAAGACAATGTATAATTCCGAAGACTCAAAGCTTAAACAATTGAAATTGTATTCACGAGAGAAGTTTCAAATACCAGTAACTCGTAAGAGGCAGGTCCCTGTTAAACAATGCTGTGAGTCAAGTCAAATTTGTTTTTAAGGCAGGTCTTTTAAGTCGGTAGATTACCCAAAAGTGGTATTACCCTAAAATGTATACTCACTCCATTCGCTTATCGCAATCAACTCTGTTTTCCGTCAACATAGTATACACTAGTAAACCATTTTCTACTTCATTCGGATTATTTTTCTGAAAAACATTTAGAAAAAGCAACCGATTTAGAACCAAGGACGAGGTGAGGCTAAAAAGGGATGGATTGTCGTTTCTCGCAACAAAAGCTGAAATCAGTTCATTTCTATTCCTCTGCTGACAATTTGTGGTGTCCATAAAGTGCCTTTAGATCGATTAGAAATTCATTTTTGAATAGTACTCAACCAGTTACGTTTGAATCACGATCATTAGTTCAGTATCTTCAGTGTCGAACGATTTGAACCTGAGCGCCTGAAAAACGTTTTCTCCGAAGGGCTAGGTCAGGCACGAAAGTTCAGCGTTCGTTTTCAATCGAATTCGTCGTTCGGCATCTCGCGGAAAGATGGCGCATAGATCGTCATCATCCGGGAGCGGTGGTGGTGATGATAATCGCGTCTTGCTATCGTCACACGTCTTGCAGCGCGTTACCAGGGGCAACCGCATCATCGGAGGCAGGAGCGAGTCGCCGTTGACGAATTCAGAACACTGAACGCCACCGACGTAGAAGCATCGCCGCAACAACATTACGATATACGATATCGTGAAACTTTAGAAAACTCGACGAAGAGCTCTGAATTCAAGTAGCTCCTCACGCGGCGGGTATTTGCAAGAGAAAGAACAGAAAAACTAACAGTCGCGATTTCGTAAACGCGGAAAAGACGAAAAAAAGATCTCGGATATCGACGACCACAGAATTTCAAGAAAGCTGCAAAAGGTACCGAAGGCTCTAATATCGTTACGTGAAGGATTTACTAAGAGAAAAGAGGGATAAAAAGATTCAAAAGTTAAGCGAAAGTCCGCAAAAAACAACAGAAATGATGTCTTCGAAAACGGTCGTAGTATGCTTGTGTTTGGCGCTGCTGGTTTCGTCAGCTCCGGTCCCAGGTAAGAGGTCTATTTTTGATTTAATGTCCTTCTTTGTTTTTTTTTTTCTTATTCATGATAATGGAAACCAGTTGTATGCGGATCGGATCCCATTGTATTAAATGCTGGTCCTACTCATTTTTTTTGAATGATTTATCTATTTTTTATGTATCCGTTTTTGGATTCTCGTTCAATATTAAATGTCCCTTGTACTTTTGAATGCAGCGTTTAAAAAAAAAAAAACAGAAAATCGATGATACAAAGCATATTTTTCTCAGGGTGGTAAAGCACGCTAAGTGCCCCTGAACGAATACGATTAGCATCTTCTATTTTCGGAAAAAGAACAATCTTGAAAATCTTGTTCAAAATCAACCGAAAAAAGACGACCACTGATGAAACACCCTGCGCACACCGAAAATAGAAATAGTCCGTCACGTTTCTCCGTATACCTGAAAATGACTAATACGCGAATCGTCTAACGGAGTCGTTAACACCGAGGAACATTTCGCACCCCTTTTCTTTCTAAGCCCGGTATTTCACAGCGGAACAGGGATCCGCAACTTTTGTCATGTGAATAAAATGGAAAGTCAATCGTAATTATGGCAGAATTGAATAGGTCTCGTAGACTACGCCCTGTCGCTGGTCAAACGCGATAAGTGATTTATACAACAGATCCTCGAAGTCGGTCCCCCCCGAAAAAAAACTAGATTGTTTCGATTGTTTATCGCCATCCGCATATAACGTAGTTCAAAATTCAGAGAGCCATAATCTCAAATATCAACATCTCATTAAGGTTGGAAATTCGAAATAAATGGTAGGAACAGAAACGATGGTTTCAGTAAACACAAAAACCTAAAATGCATGTATAAAGAAGTTCAACCTAAGATCAACTAGTCATTTAAAAATCGCATGATTATTACAACAGGAATTGAAGTATGAATTATAGGTCTACGCAGTGTAATAAGTAAATTCTTTCAATTTGAATTTATCCTTAATTAGAATATTAGATTATTTTAACTGATAATTATGCCAAGATGATATTCTAATTAAAGGAAAATTTATATTTTTGACAATTCGATCTTTCAACGCTGTTGAATTGGAAAAACGGCGGATGATTTTTGGAAGATTGCGCATGATAACACGATTATTTGACACGCCCTGTAAAAATTTCGACTCGATTTTCAATGGTTCGAAAATTCAAAGTTTCCAGCGAAGATCGGTTCGAATGTTAACCGCCACCGCGAATACAAACGGTTTAGCAATTCAAAATTAGAAATAAGCGGTCGCTACGGTCGGAATATTCAAATCATTTCGTAGGAGAACGGTTTGAATATTTGAATATTCCGCATCGTCAGTAGTAGAGGAACGATTGTCGTCGTAAGTCTCTCATCGCCGCCACCGACGAACGACTGCCACGGCTAATGAATTTCTAATGGAAAATGTAAAGCGCTCGTGTCTGGAAAGCCAACCCGCTTAATTATCGCCAAAACGTCAACGCAAACACTTTAGCAGTCGAGTCCGCGCGCTGACTAAACACGCCGGGTGTTTGTTATAGTCGCGCGCGAATATGGCGCGGTTTAGTTTACATATTAAACGGCGCCCGCGACATGACGGGTTCATTGCTCGATTAAATGATTCATCGAAGATCTCTGTGATTTTTTGACGATTTGAATTCGAACTGTTCGTCGTCGCTGTTCAACTCGGGCAAAAATGGGATTTCATTCTGATGGTCGGTTCAGTTCCACATCAGTCACGTTTGTTTAATTTCACTGTGGATCCGGTTCCACAGTTGTGTGTGCGTGTTTACTTCGATTTTGGATCCGGTTCCACAGTTATGTGGGTTTAATTTCACTGTGGACTCACTTCCACAGATGCGTGTACTTAATTTGCCTCTGGATTCAGTTCAACAGTTGTATGAGATTAACGCCACTGTGGATGCAATTCCACAGTTGTGTTGGATTGATTTGACTCCGACCAGTTCCACAGTTCCAATTATTAAATACTGTAGATCCAATTGTACAGTTTTTCGGGTTTACTATGTCTCCGAATTCAGTTCCACTGTTGTGTGGGTTTAATTTAACCGTGGGTGCAGTTCCGTGGTTTTGCGGGCCCAATTTGCCCTGGGACCCGGATCCAAAGTTGCAAGGTTTTCATTTGACACTTGTATTTAGAACAGATTGGTTGTATAGAACCATTTTTCAGAATTGTTACCTTAACGAATGCACTTAGAGATCGATCCGAATTGAGCTTTTAGGAGGATATACAAGAAACATTTCGCCACCCTTAAAAAACCGTGGACCAAAGCGAATACGTCGAGCAAAAAAAAAAATCCTACATCGCTCGAATGCCGCGTTACGAGAAGGCAAACAAACAACATCAAAAACCCGGCGAATCGATACGGAACCGACAAGTCGGTGTTCATCGAGAACGCAAATTGCCGCCGATTTGTCTTTTGAACGACGTCCCTAGCGTGACAGGCGGATATTTTATTGCAAAAACCAGCATCAAACGCGCAGTACGTATGAGAACGCAGCCGACCGATATAGGCTATTTTTAGCCGAGTCCGGATCTGCGTCGATTATAGATTGGCGCAGTCGATATATACAACCGAGGACTCGGGAGTTATTTTTCTTTTCATTCACTCGAACTACGGAGTTAGTTTAGTTAAGAAAAACCACAATCCCGACGAAAAACTATGCCGAGTAGTGACGCTAGTAATTAGAACTTAGTGTATCGCGAATATTGACGGTCGCCCCGAGAGACACGTATAATTCGCGGAACGTCGAATTAGCGAAGTAACTCGAATCGAGGGGTGTGGACGGGAAGGCACCGTCGTGTATAGCTGATACGCGCGCACCTGAGCCCGACAGATTAACGGAATTCTCTACACCGCGACGGTTCGAGCGCCTCTGGCTAACGCGGCTTAATAGACGGCGTTTATTCAAAAAGACGACATCGGAATCGTCTCCCCAGCGCGCTGGGTAAACTCATAATAATCTCAAGTATGCTGCAGGTGACTGTGTCGGGTGAAGGTAGCTATTACGGAAAATTCCATGGTGTTATGATGATAAAGATGGCCGCTATATAGCCCCTTTTCCCGCTAGGGCGCTCGTCGTCACTCCTATATGAAATCGGTCCTTTATTCGATAATTTTGACCGGCTATATTCTTTGAATTATTTACATTTTCACGATATCGTTGGCGACCGTCGTGTTGAGGAGGGTATCGGTCAAATATTCTACGGTAAGATGTTTGGGTCCGCTGGACCGTTAGAGGCTGGGCAACACAGCCGCGTTCAGAAAGGTCTAGCAATACGCACAAGTGTCAAAATGCAATTGCGTTGTATGCACAGCATAAATCAAGTGAAGTACAATATATTGCGTCTATTATTTTGGGAAATAGTTGGATAAAATGTTTTTGACTTACATTTTGATAATGTTGACTTGTTTCATTATGCTTGTTGCGTTCACTTTGCTCCGAAGTCAAGCGATGGCAGCCTAAAAGAAAGAAAATACTGTTTCATGAAAAAAATGATTGGAAAAAATGCACGCATGCAGATAGTAAATAGGAAAATCACTCGAATTATTTTATCGACTAGTCTGAGTATCGAATCGATGATCTCTCGTTAAAAAGGGCTCGAACCAGATTCACCGAGACTGCTCGAAGCACATTCGAGTCGAATTGAGGACAAACCACGGTGTTATGATATGTATGATTATAATGAAGTGGAGACAATGATGATAATCTATTCGCTTATACAACGCGGAACTAATGAAAAGTAATAGCCGCGTTACATACATTACAAAAACAATAAATACGATAGATCATTCCCGTTAGAATAAGAAATTATGAAGAACAGCTAATAAGAAAGTAGTGACTCTTCGACTTAATTATATTAAGTATTTCCAAAACTAATCGTCTGTGTAATAAGAAATGATTTTTAGAGAGTTTTCGAAAAGGCTCATACAATCGATTCGAAACTACTAGCTTAGTTTCAAGAAATGGCTCAAAGAATTAGGTATAAACGTCACTACTGTCTTAGTTCAAAAATGGCAATTAAAATTGAGTGGAAGCGTCACTATACGCTATATAATATATCCAATAGTTATATAATATCGATAATAATTTAGTTATATAATATCTACATAATAGTTATACAACATTTTACTATCGCAATTGTGGCATTTTTCTTCGATTTAATCATAGAAAATTAATCGTCTACTTCTTAGGCGAAGTTAAAGCCGATTAGACAACAATCCGACTCTCGGTTTCCCTTAAATGATGTCTTCGCGCTATGAAATGCTGCACAGTCAGGACTTACATATATGTTAACACCAGTCTAAGACCTTTTCGGTTCTATAGCCAATCCATCGATTTAGAGTCAGCGTATAATACTGGTTTTAAAATGAACTTTTACCTTGTTTATTCTACTGATTGGAGCTATCCACAAACACGGTTTGGAAAACAACCATTCGCAAATGCATGTTCCGAGATTCAAGTAGTCAAACTTCGACGCAAAACATAGTTAAAACGTAGCAGATTCCTCCGTGGAAAAACTGAGTATTCGAAAATGGCGTGAACACAGAATGGCCGTACTACGGTACATACAAATACGACTGCCTGACCCGAACGTTAATCACGTGAAACTTTAATCTCATTCAGCCGCTATATAATGTTAGAATACGCTATACCTTTGTATACCGCGAATTGAAAAGCCCGCCTTACCTTACGATTTCAGACAAAATAAGAACGCGCCCTGTCGCAAAGTCGTAACTCGAGCCGGAAAAACAGTATTAAATCTTAAAACCACCGTTTGAATTGTCGATATTAGCTCTAGAACTTTAAAGACGTTCTTTGACCGGTCTTAAATCTAAGCTACGACGACGCCATTGGATTTTAGGGCTCGTTTTATAGTCCGATACTAAACCCTAAGCCAAGCTGTCAAGATATTGGAGAAAATTGACAAAAACTCAGATTCTGTATATTTTGAGGTCTTCGTAGACCTCCAATACACGTTTATTGTTTGGCCCGGGTCACCAGTGGCCCTATGGTAAAACAAAGCGGCCTAAGAGTTCCAGATTAAAGCTAAAGTTGTTAGGTCGGTTATAGAACTAAGACGGCCGTTTGGTCTTAAATCTACGCTAGGCATAACTGAATAACTTGTATCGGGGAAAAAGGGGTCCCAAAACGTAAGACTAGCCTTAGGTTGTTAGACTAACGATAGAACTAAGATCGGCGTAGATGCGGGTTTCAAATCTAAGCGGATGCAACTGAATTTCGGACATCATTCCATGTAAACCTGATGTAAAATATTCTGCTTAATTCGGATTTCTCGCGAACCAGTTTCAAACTATCCGAACGCGAAGGCTCCTAAACAACATTTATTTCGAAATCAATTCATTCCCTGATATTCGCGTGTATTCGTGAAAACGGTTCGTTAAACAAACGGCCGATTACGCGCGGCCTGCGATAGATGATCAAATAAGGATACGGCGCATAGTTTATTGCGTTAGACGTCAATATTGGTTTGTGGCCACACAATATTGACACACGCAGATCACACACACCACACAGACAGCGCCGAACGAACCACAGAGAAAACTCATAACATTTTCATAACTTGATCGCGGCGGTGAATCCCTCCGGGCTGTCTGTCTGTTTCATCGATGTAGGGTCGTTGTAAGCGACGCGCGAATAGCCGCGATAAAAATGCAATTTCAACAGTCATTTTTTAGGGGAATGATATCGCTGACTTATAATGAACGTAGTATAGCCGTTGATGCAAAACCTCGGCCAACGATGATGGAGATAGCGATGAACACCGTTTTTCGTGCACGACATACCTTAATCAACGCTAGGTTGTTCTATATCGTTCGGATACCAAGTTTCTTCGTGACTACGACTGAAGGATATTTGATTGGAAATATGGAAATTATCAAGCTACTAACACCTGACATTAGAAGTGTCATCAGCTTATTTAAAAAAAAACTGATCGTCCACACTTCACACGTGTTGAATAACTGATGTGAGACATTTCTATTTGAAAATGAAATATCACCAGATATCAGACATTTTATTAGCACATTCTCGTAAACTTACTGATCGTCTCACGTGTGCTCAGTGCTTCATCTGAGACAGTTTTGAATGAAAATGAATCACGGACACCAGATATTTACTGAGACAATTTATCGACACACTTTGAAAAAGTTCTGAACCGGATATTCATAAGCGCAATGCACGGTAGTTGCAGTTGCGGGCATCGCGTAGTGTACAGAGTTCACAAAAATGTCAAACTCGGGTGAAGGTGGCAATTTTTGCCGCGGCCTCGAAGATAAGAGGGTATAAGGCGATATACCGATAGTCGAGATAGATATCGGTGCAAAACCGATAGCAATTTGCACATCGAAGAAATCTCGAGCCCGTCAACTCTACGTCAACTCTCTTCCCGGGAAACTTGTAATTCTTATCTATATTTTCACGCTCGAAGAGCTATACTAACCGCCCGACACGCGGCAAAAACAAACGGCAAACACTGGCTTATCAGGCCCGATGATCAGCTCGTTTATGACGGTCGTTCGTTTATAGATCGCGGTCGAGATGCTTTTAAGCGGAGTCGAAATTCCGACGAGCCGTTTTTCGAAATTGAAGCTCAAAAAGCGATTAACCATCGGCTCCGTATTGAAAGATGTCGGAGATTGAAGTAAACGCGATGCGCGATATTCGTGAAATAAGTTGGCATTTCGAATTCGAACCTTCGACCTTTTCGACAATCGGGTGTAATTGTCGTCACAACGCCGTGGCGAAGGCGATCTGCTGCGAGAATTGTAACAGGGATCCGGGACACCGGCTAACTCGACAGATGGCGCGGCGAGCAGTTGGTCTTATAGATTGTGTTCTGCTCGTAATGTTTTAGGTGATGAACCTACTGAATGAAAACCGTGAAAATATTTTGAATTTTTATTCTTTTGGCAATCTCGATAATCTAAAAAATCCTACGATCCACTTTGCAAAAAAGACTTAGACATATATAGATCACTCCAATAATTAGTATGATGTAAATAGTGTATGTATATACTGTTAATAACTTTTTTATATTTTATTAAGGCAAGTTTATATAATCTGTTAATTGTAAATATTGTATACTTTATATAAGGCACCCTCCATGTACCATAGAAATGGTTGGAGTGTAAATAAAATCCCAATGCTTATGCCGTCGAAATCTGTTCATTATTGATAAGCTTTTAACTGAACATTTAAGCCGCTGAATCTATACATTATTTCAGGAGCCGCCGAAATATGCATTAAATTTGATTTTTTACTCTACTCGAAAGAAAGCTCATTTCAACTAAAAGGCAATTGGTCGAGTAAATACTATCAACACCTGTTGGATCATTGCTTGACAAAAGTCTCGATTGCCAGAGTCGGCTTCCAAAATGATAAGAAAAATAACGAGATATAGAAATGTTTAGAAACGTAGAATTTAAACAGTAGGATCAACCAAGAAAACGAGAAATCGGATATTTAGACGAAAATATCAAGACGTTTTTTCCCTTATAATGATTACTGGTTTGAGTTATGGACTAAATTCAATGGAAAGCACCTTCGAACATTCTATCGCAGTGAAAAGGGCGCTGTAGAAATCAAATTACTTTTACTTAGCTACGATGTAATGAGGTGACAAAATTCACTCGATTTGCTTTTAACGTAAATTCCGAGTAATTTGCCGCAAGACCTAACCGAGATCGAACGGTGGCTACGTGTCGGGTCACCGCACGACGCAACCGGTGTAATCTTAATAATCTCGTCGCGTCGGGGCGAGGGCAACGAAGATGAAACGGCGGCTAAATAGCCACCGGTTCGCGTCAAACTTTTGAACCCGACCGCCTCCTAAATACTCGACGCCGTATCGTCGACGCGGGCGTGATTAGATTACATACGTTCTTGTCAGCAGTTTCGTCCTTCGATAAATGACACCTTATTATTATATTCGATACCGATTCGACTTCAGCGGCGAGCTTACTTAATCTTATATAATTCGTGTACGCGAGTCGCATATACGGCAACGTTACTGAAAGAAATCAAAGCTTTATAGGAAAAATGTCGAATCTGCACGGGCGTCAAATGCCGGATATCGTTTTTTCGATACTTATTGCGCCACCGTATTTCTAAATCAAGATTTTTTAGGTTTGGCTCGATACATTTCTGATTGATGATGAACTGCACAAGATCACGCCATACGTTGGATATTTTATCGGCGCATTTTCAAAAACTGATCGTCCACACTCCAAGCGCGATAAGGACTTCACCTGAGACAATTTTAATCGAAGATGAACTACGAACGCCAGACATTTTTTCAGCTAACTTTTGAAAGCTGATCGCCCGCACATTTCACGTGTTCAGCGCTTCACCCTAGACATTCATGATTGAAAATGGACGACAAACACCAGATAGACATTTTATCAGCACATTTTCAAAAACTGATCATCCAGTCTTGAGGCGGTGCTTTCCCCTGAGACATTCTTAATTGAGAATGAACTACAGACACCAGACATAAGACATTTTATCAGCTCACTTTTGAAAACTGATCGTCTAGACCTTACATATTGTGTTCAGATCTTCACCCGAGATATTTTTGATTAAAAAGAAAAACTTCAAACACCAGACATTATACATTTAACGGCGCGCTTTCAAAATCTGATCGTCCGCACTTCACGTGTGTTCAGATCTTTTCCCGAGACATTTTTGATTGAAAATGAACAACAAACACCGGACATTTTATCAGCACACTTTTGCAAACCGATCGTCCATATCGTGCGCAATTGCGTTCAGACATTAAGCCGATACATTTTTGATTGAAAAAATAACTACAAAAACCGGTCATAAAACATTCGCGATAGAACTTTACCAAAAAAAAAAAATCGACGAATGTCTTGGTTTCGGACCGTATATGAACATTTCCAACCGTAAGTCGACAACAAGAAAATTGGAATCTTCCGAACGCGCATACGCGCACGGGTGCGGCCGTACCGATATGCCAAACGCACGTTAACAGGCTAAATGCGCATTGTACTGTCGTGAGCACGCGTTGACGTCATCACGACTCAATTAAGTCTCACGTAACGGCCTTCTACCTAGGGTAATAATTCCGTACTAACAACAATAACAACAACAGCGAGCAGAAATCTGTATCAATCATATAAACCGTGTTTATTTATAGGATTATTACGTGACTATTATCATACTCGGGATTGAGCTAATTAGCACGATCGCCTAGATGAATCGTGCGGTTCGTCGAAATACCAGATCGCGATACGGTTTCTTATTTCAGACGCGAGCGTGTTGGATTGAAATTCTAGTTCAGCCTCTTCGGTGATTACCCGGGTGTACCCGTGTTTTTGAGAACCGTGAGTTTGAGTGAAATTAGTTTTCAATATACGCGAGTATCATCGGGCTGAAATTCGGGGTATTCAAGGCGTCATCTTCGTAATACGCAAATCTTTGTAAAATATCCTAATACATGTAATTATGATGATTATGATAATGTTGACCATGATAATGTGTTTTTTTTCAAGCAAACCTGTCAGAACGCTTAATGAAGTTTCTTCAGATGGTTCCTAAAATAGATCACTGCATGAAATGGCAAACTTGGTGGACAGGAAGCTTGCCATTAGAACAATCCATAGGCGACAACGATTCTCAGGATCTTCACGAAGGTGCAGACCGGTTCCTGGTCTGATAAATGACCCCTAAGCGCCTTGTAGCTGCTCTGATGTTACTTCCCCCCATGGAGAGATGACTGATACATGGACTAGCATTTATAGGCTGCGGTAATGATACTAGTTCAAACGAAAGTGCCGTTGGACCTTGAATCACAGTAAAGAAGGCCCTATAGAATTTCAATTACTTTTACTATCACTATCAGTTCCCTAATTATCAAAGCTTCATCGTAGAATGTTTGAGATTAGTTGTTTAGCGCGCGCTACTATATTACCATCTAATTAGAGGCGTCTAAATTTAGCGGCTTAAGTCCAACAATCTGTAAGCGTAACATATAGCGCAAGCGCCTGGAGGTCTTCCAGTGTCTAAAAGCCGATTAGTTACGACGATATTATACAATACCCACGTCCGTACCCCGAAGTGACATTCGATAATCGACATCCGATGTACGACGTACGTCCCTATTTGTAGATGCAGCTCTGGAAATCGACCGCGATTGTTGACGCGAATCGAAAATCGATCGACGCGTATTGTCGAATCGTCGCAGGTAAACGCATAGAATCGACGATCGATTTTCGATACGGCGCCGGAAACCCGAAGCGCTCGCTGCTCGTCGTCGGTAACGGGGAGCACGAACATTAGCGACGCGGGTAAAACCCTTTGTCTCAGAGCACGACGCTTCGACGAGTAGCCGTTCGATAACAAGTTTTATGGACCCCGATGTTTTTGTTTGCAAAATCGACCGAAGACTCGCGATTTCGAGGATTTTCTCCGTCGAGTCGGCCGACTTCTTTTTTCTTGTACACGTTTTTAGAATATTCGATTTAAGATATGACGGAACAATCTGGGTTAAGATTTAACTCGGAGTTGCCCGATTGAAAAACTAAGTTTCATCTCCGAGTTAACTTACAATGGAACTGTAAGTCGAACTGGTTCAATAAGTTTTATCAACATACCCACCACCTTTCAAAAATTCATCTTTCACTTATGTTCGAGAATTCGCCGAGACATTGTCAACGGAAAATGAACAGGATTAGACATTTTATCAGCACGCGTTCGAAAAATGATCGTCCACACTTCACATGTGTTCAGCGCTTCAACTGAGACATTTTCAATTGAAAATTAACTACAAACACCAGATATTGGACATTTTATCAGCGAATTTAGAGAAAAAGACTTCACATTTGTTCATTGCTTCATCCGAGACATTTTCAAATGGATATAAACTTCAGAAAACTGATATTAGACATTTCATCAGTACACTTTTAAAATCTGATCGTCCACACTTCACTTTGTGTTCAGTGCTCCACCTGAGACATTTTCAATTGAAAATGAACTACAAACATCGGATACTAGACATAATCAGTAGAACACATTAAAAAGGTCTTTAGTTTTCACACTATACACGCATAAAGTATGTGGAGGTATTTTTCCAAGGGCTTATCCAACCTTACGCACTATATAACGGTGAATGTCTTTAGGGATGGTTCAAGGCTGCATCGTAAATTACACCCAGAATCCGCCTGACGACATTCGCGCGGATCCACAGTTTCTAAACAACTCTATACGTCATCGGTAGACAGCGTTGAACGTCTCTCTAATATACTTCAGAATCGCTCGTAATAGCCGCGCGCGTTCATAATTCCATTTTCCTCAACGGCGCGGATTCGTTTTGCTACTGCTTAAGTTATCGGAAAATTGGAAAAAAACCTAAACTCCCAATAAGAGAGTTTCTCGGAATTCGCTTTGTGCGCTCATCGACGGCGCACGTATAGACTCGCGACTCGAGTTCTGATAAAGCTGCAGCGATGGAGTCTTCTCACGGACGCGATGAACCAGCAACGTTAACGAACGAATTCGATAATTTCGCCAAGTGCTTCTTTTCAGTATCGGAATATTTTTTTGGTTCGTATTGGATTTTTTGTTTCGGTTCGCATCTCGAAGAGAGAAGATGTGATGATGATGATTACGGATGCTTTTTAAACCGGAGCTGAATGTGGATTCCATCATAAGAGCGAAGCGAGTGGTCATTTTTTTTACTCGGTCTAGGTCTGGACTGGTAGAATAATATTAATCTGGATTTGGCACATGTTACTTGAACGGGTTGTGTAGGCTCTGCCTCTTGTTGTAGGTAAAGATCAACTTAATAAAAATTCAATTCCGAGTTGGCGTCAGAGTAAGAGTTTGTGAAATACAGTAGATTCTGTCTCTTACTGCGGTAAAGTTGAGACTGGTAAAATTCTACCCCGAGTTGGTGTCGAATACTGAGTAAGAGTTTGTGAAATACAGTAGACTCTGTCTCTTACTGCGGTAAAGTTGAGACTGGTAAAATTCTACCCCGAATTGGTGTTAACACTGAGTAAGAGTTTGTGAAATACAGAAGACTCTGACTCTTACTGCGGTAAAGATGAGACCGGTAAAATTCTACCCCCTGTTTGTGTCTAATACACGAAGAAATAGAGTTTGAGAAATACAGTTAGACTTTACCCGATTGCGTTCACCAAGACAAGTAATCGATGCCGGGACCTTAAAGAAACTTTATGCGTATGTTCGGAATTGACAATATTGAATTCAAATTCCTATTTTCCCTCATTCCCGCAAACGATGCTTTATCATCAGCCGAAAGGGTGCGCTACGCTTTTTGATCCAGTTTTAAGGACAAACGCGCTTTCTTTTTTTAAATTAAAACCTAATTCGTAGAACGAATCGAAATCTGAATTACGTGACTTCCTCGTTCATCGCCTACTACAACAGCTACGCAACAAGTGTATTCGTCCTTTGTAGATGAAACTTATCTAATTTAAGCGCACAAAGGATCGTCTCATTTCCCGGAGGAGAAAATATAAAACGCTGCTCGCGATCAAAGAAACGCGACGATGTCGACGCTGTCGTAGCCGTCAGGCGTCTACAGCGATGAAACTAGCGCTTCCAATATCGGAAATATTTCGGCGACAGAGTTTGTTAACGAAACCTGACAATATATTTTTTTGCCTTTATTCCTCGCGCAGCGGGAGATGAAAAAGAGAGAATGTAGATAGCGAGATCAAGGGGTAGAGAGGGAAACTAGACCTAGCGGCGCTGTTTGTTGTTATGCGCGCCGAATATCTGGGACTATCGGATTGAATTTTCTTTTGGTTGGGTTTTCGCTCGGGCCATACATGTGTTCGGTGCACACCTGAGACATTTCTATAATTGAAAATGAACAAAAACACTAGGAATTAGATATTTTATCGGCACGCATCCAGAAATCGATCGTGCACACTTCACATTCGCTAACTTCACCCGAGACATATTCTGATTGGAATCGGCTTAAAAACACCAGATATTTGACATTTTTCATCAGCACACTTTCGAAACATAATCATTCGCATTTCGCGTGTGTTCAAAACTTCGCCTAATACATTTCTTAAATGGATATGAACTACAAACACCGGATATCAGACATTTTATGAATGAACACACTTTCAAAAAGTGCCTGCATATGCGATGTATACACAGTGCCTGCATACACTAATTATCATTATTATCATTACCTTTACTATGATACCCATTAAAACGTATGTTAACTGTCTAGTTTACTCGCTTGGTCACCACATCATTTAGAAAATACGAAAAGTATTTCTATTCGAATCTGATCAGTACCGAGTCGTTAGTGAAAAACCGCAATATCCATCGCATATATTTCATATCACTTACATGAATTTGTCTTCGTGAAATTGTCAGAGTCATTACGAACATATTTGTGACGGAAACCATAAGTGTACTCAGAACATGTAAACCACCATTTCCGCGCAGGCGCCGGCGAAAATGCAGCGACAAAAACGACGACGAAATTCGTCGGTGCTGTTAATTCGCGGCGCTAACGAATTCCGACAGGCAAACGATCGTAGGAACGTTCGGCGTTTAGTCCCCGCGCGCGCCGGCAGTCATTTCGTATTACCCGCAGGACTGTCAGCGCGGCGGCACCGGCGCGCCGTCGCGTTACACCGTTTTTCGTCTTCGTTAGTTTTTCGCGTTACCCTATATCCCGCGGGGATCGAAACGGCGGGCGACGGCGGGCGAACGGACGTATTGCGCCTCGCCTGATCGTCGTATCGACCGTGGGAAGTTACGTGGTAAAAAAGAAATCGCGTCCAGCTGCCGAACACGCGGTTCTGTCTGTGAGGCGAATATCGTTTTCCGTTATTGCGTCTTTCGTTTCGTTTTGGTCGGTACGTTTCACTGTCGGATCTCGGTTCTCGTTAAAAAGCGCTATAAATCAATTATCATCCCGCCGTGGTTCGGGTTCGCGACGAAACAGCGGTGGTTTTTGCGCACAGATATCGACTGAAGAAGAAAGCGCGTCCAATTTTGATTAGATGCTCGCTCGAGCTTCGGGGCCAATAAAGTACTTCAATAGTTTGTGAAACTAAATTAAGATGCTTTTAATGAACGAAAAAAGTGTACAGTATATCGAGTAAAAATGTCCGTCAAGTCAAATTAAACTCAAATATATCTGTAACTTGGTTCAGAGATAAAAATCGAACTACGCACATGAAAGGCTTTGCGCATTAATTTGCGGGCAATTTTAGATTTTCCCTGATTGCACTGTGGTGTCGCTAGCACCGTCGCGGGGATGTACATGCAGACAACTACAAAATATAACTATTAAAGTCCGCGGACCTAATTCCTGACCGCACGAAAAAAGAGACACGACGCTGCCTATGACGCAAACGGAGACGCATTATCTCGGCGAACACGGACAAATCGAGCGCGTCTTATGCGGCCAACCGAGTGACGGGCGCGCGGTTCCTCCTCGCTCTATACCGTCATCCGTCTAATCAAGCGAATAAAATATTCATTAGCGATTATGTGCAGCAGAATATTCTTACCGAGAATGAGTCTCGTAAGAAGACGACAACGGCAAAAACGTCGTTAACGCCGGCATAGAACGCGCGTGACGTATATAGAAACCGTCGACGGTTTCGCTGCCGATGATGCCGCAACTGCTTAACGAAGCCATTCAGCGGTACAATCCTAGGCCGTGTAAGATTATTCCAATTTCCTTAGTAAATCGTTCGACGCGTTGAAATCGAGAGGCCGGGGTTGACACATTTAGGAACTGATTCGCCGATCAGAATGATCGACCGCATATTTGAGAAGGTATTTTTTTTGTCGAACATCTTCGATGTGGGTGACATACTGCTGAAGTGTGTCATGGGTTTAAAATTCAAAAAAAAAATTGTGTGGTCGATCTTTCTTACGGGTACGGTAAAAACCTATTCGGCTAGCGACATTGAGAATGAGAAGGTCGTCATCATAGTAACTAATCATAATTTTACTGAATCGGTTATGTTAATTTTGAATGCGAAGGTAATTAGTTTCATTAGAAATGAATCATATTTTTGGTGAATTGTTGAAGTCATTGAGAATGAGTAGGTCGTAATCAGTAACTAATCATAATTTTACTGAATCGCTGAAGTCATTGAGAATGAGAAGGTCGTCATTATTAACTAAGCATAGTTTTACTGCATCGTTGAAATTATTGAGAAAGAAAAAGTCGACATCAGTAACTAATCATAATTTTACTGAATCGCTGAAGTTATTGAGAATGAGAAGGTCGTCATCAGTAACTAATCATAATTTTACTGAATCGTCCATGGTGAATATCGTCCGAAAAATACAACGTATATTTGGAGAGGCGATAACAAGATACGCGGCATATATTGTACCTGTATCGATGCGAAGGGCGACTTATATTGATATTTCTGTCACAAGTCGACGTTTTCTCCGCTAATGGACACCGGCGGCAACGCGCACGCTTCGGTACTAACCGTATATATGTAGCTATATATGATTATTCTTCGCCGGAGTTCACGAAATCAGTCGCGCGGGAACTAGTTCTAAGTGCAAGAATGTGTAAGCGATGCCAGGGAACTGATGACGACAGTCTGTGATGCGATCGGGCGTCTTATTATCAGTAGCTTAATGTTTGTTACTTACATAGCAACTTATCAGGAGGACTTTCTCACTCGTGTCGACGATTCAGTAAAATTATGATTAGTAACTAATGGCGACCTTTTCATTCTAAATAACGTCAAAGATTCAGCAAAATCATGATTAGTTACTGATGGCGACTTTCTCATTCTCAATAACTTGAACGATTCAGTAAAATTATGATTGGTTACTAATGACGACCTTCTCATTCTCGATAATTTTGAAATGGAAATCTTATAAGCCTCAACAGGTTTCTTCATTGTGTCCCTTCATCTCAAATTCTTGTATTTGTATTATTACTTTTGTTATTATCACAATTCAAAATGAAAGAATACATTATTATCATAATTTCAACGATTCAGTAAAATTATGGTTAGTTACTAACGACTACGTTCTCATTCTCAACGACTTCAACGATTCAGTGAAATTATGATGATTAGTTACTAACGACAACCATCTTATTTTCGATGGCTTCGAAGATTCAGTAAAATTATGATTAGTTACTGATGACGACCTTCTCATTCCCAATAACTTCAACGATTCAGCAAAATTGTGGTAAGTTTCTAACCACAACCCGCTTGGTCTCGACGACTTCGACATTTCAGTAAAATTATGATTAGTTACTGATGTCCACCTTTCCATTCTCAATGAATTTAGTTACTCCGGCGACGCCGACTTATTTTCAATCATTCGCATCTACATATTATTCGCCTAATCCACGCGCGTCCCTCAGCGCGGACGTCAAGTTAACGGCGGTAATTCATACGGCAGTATACACGTGAGTGCATATTTACATCGGGCATATACGTATAAACGTATCATCAACTGTCCACAGCTCGCGAGTGCGGCCCCGGGGGCTCAGGCAAATATAGCAATACATTTCCATTAGCGGCGCGTATGCGCGAAGCAAATTGCCGAAAGCGACCCGTGATGTTAACAACAACTGACGCTAATTGGACCCCGGCAATCGTGGTATATTCAATGAACACCTGATGTGTGGCCGGATTGCGCTGACCGTTTCTAGCGAAAATCCGCCGGACGATGAAGATCAATATTATTATCGCACGGTTGAAATTAACATAATTCTCACATGGAAAGAAATAGACATCAACTGCTGACCATGCTTACCGTTGTTTCAATAGATTAGGCCGGAGACAAAAAATCAACCTCTGGCTTTTCTTGGCCTCGCAAAAAAGCTCATTTTCTTTCTCTCTTTCCATAATCCCGCTGGTTGAAACATAGTAAATTTCAATATTTTCTCTGCTCTGACCTCTAGCCTCTGCATATAGCCTGTCACGCTTTCTGTAAAACAAATTTGAATTCGAATTCATATTTTGACCAATCCCAAACTTGCATTATAAAATCTAATGCAAGGTATGCTTTTTATTCCTTCTATGCTTTAGATAATCTATGTCTCAAGATCCTTACATGAAAATCTGATCAATATCCTTGAATAAGTGTAATTATTTGCATTCGATTGGACTGGTGGGCAATTCTTAATCTATTTTGAGGAATTGGCGATTTCTACCTTGAGCGAATTTGTGCAGGTATTCAACTTATTGGATATTCATCTGCGACCCGGTGTTAGGCACCTGCCTTATCTATCGATCATTAGGATATAGTACAAAAGACTTATACTAGTCATCTTCGGGCAAACTGCTGAGAATGACTAAAGATTTAGTCGAAACGTTCGAAAAGACTAAATCCTAATACGCATAAATATCTTCATCGGCATTCCTGATGATGACTGTTAGTAAATAGTCGATACACCGAAAAGACTATATCCTGATAGTCATCGTCAAGAAAATAGCTGTGTACGACGATATTAGCATCTAGTCCAAACGTCGGAAAGACTATACTCTAAAAGTCATCTTCAGGAAAATCGCTGAGGATGACTATACGGATATAGTCTGATCGCCGATAATAAATCGTTGACCAAAAGGACAACGGAGTCGATTTGCGTCCCGTGAGCGGCATCCTCTTCACGCATTCGTATATAAGGTGCCTACACGCATTAGATTGTACCGATATATCTCACGACGTGTTACCTATACTAAGCGATTTGAATTCACACGAGTATTTGATTAACGGCTAATGTATATAGTCGGTGTATGTTTCCCCCGGTTTTACGAGTCGATAACGCGCTAACCGTCTTAAGGCACGCGTTTCGCGAGGTGATAATTGCGACCACACCCAATCGCGCATCCGGTTCTTAATCGTATAGCTAACGACTCCGGCGTCGATATCGTATTATCGTAATATCACGCTTTATAAGCCATAGTTAGATCTTTAGGAGTATTTATCTCTGAGATGGATGGATAAATTTATCGTTCACGGAAATGTGTTTGTATCATTGCCGATAATGATTCCACAGTTTCAACGGTTTAATGCACGATACCGACGCAGGTATTACAAGTCACAAGTTTGCGAGATTTAGCTAGCCACAGCGAGCGTCAGCAGCAGCAGCAGCAGCGGCAGCGGCAGCGGCAGCGACAGCGGCAGCGACAGCGACAGCGCGGCAACATGGGCCGATTTAACGAAGCTTAGTACGATAGCCATACTAAAACATCGTGAACGGATAATAAGATTAAACCCACTATGTAAAAATTAAAAGAATTTTAAAATCGAGAATTGATTTATTCAAAAATCTAAAATATAAAATAGACGTAGTTTTCACACCTGACGACAATCTCTAGGGCGAGATCGGAACGTCGTGTATTTCATATTTTAGATTTTTTGAATAAATCAATTCTCGATTTTAAAATTCTTTTTATTCGTACATAGTGGGTTTTTATCTTATCAACGAAGCTTATTGATTTTACACCAAAAAGTGAACCGTCGTCGCAAGCATAAATAATCATCAAATTGCTGTGCGGAACTGGCTTCGCGTAATTACAGACTGAAGCGATTATCAACAGTGTTTATAATCGATATGGAAATATACGTATAACGATATGCATTATCTATTGTCAACCTGACGTCATAATTTTATTAAATGACATGGTAGAAAGGGATTTCGGGTTAGTTTCGGTATTGGTTTTCGAAGCTTGGCATATTCAAAAAAATGCAGGGTGCAGGCGATCTCGTAGAATAAGGTTGCAAGCTCAAAAGTCGAGTAAATAGCCAATCTGAGCTCATTCTGGTTATCCAATCTAAAAAGATCAAGTCCAGTCTTAGCACGTCGTGCTTACCTAGCCAATAATAAAAACACCTTAGGGCTGGTCTAGACTTGTCTAGGATCTTTAACAAATCTCCCAACGTAAGACCGGTCCAAGCCCGAGCTTATCTTGATAACATAGTCGATGTAACAACTTGAGTCCAGTCTAAGCTGATTAAAGTTACGTCTAGCCAATCTAACCACGTTAGAACAGCGTATTAGCCCAAATTCATCATAGTTACATAGTCAATCTAACAACTCACTTCCAGTCTGAGAACAAGTTCATTGTAGTGGTAAACCTGACTTAACAACGTTAGCCCAGTGTAAGCTGATTATAATCAATTATAGTCTATAGCCAATCTAACAACATAAAAACCAGTCTAAACCCATGCTTAGTATAGATACGTGGCCAACTTACAAATTAAAACCAATCTGAGCTGATTATAGTGACATTTGAATTCAAGATGTCGATCTAACAACTTTAGAACAAGCTGAGATCGTATTGGTCTTCTAACAAATCTAACAAATAAGGAAGACTGTCATTAGGTATCACCATCACGTTTGGGCTGACGTCACAAATGCGCAATCGAGTCCCGCAATTGAACGCGCTTACAAAATCGCGCACAGGCGCCGAAGAGTTGTTGAACGATACGCAAAACGGCTCGCGCGCGCGCGCACTAGAACCGGGACGACGCTTTTAGTAAATTTGATCTACTCGAAAACAACGCGACGAAACCATTACCGTCGACTATTGACAATGACGGTGATAATGGATATATGATATTTGAATAGGAAATGAAACGGGGAATACTCGTCGTCAAACAGCGGATTAATTTCAAACGCGAAATGGAGAGGATTTCAGAAAAAAAAAGACGCGAACGATATTCCACACGACTAGTCGATATCATCGGTATGATGCGCCGCGTTGTCTCGAGGGAAGCGTGTGATACTCATTACGTACCTTAACAACTTCGCGCGGAGAAATAGGAAACCGCTTTTGTTACTCCGTCGCCGGGAAATACGAAACTATATTGTCCTTATTTAATTCGGACCCTGGATACGATTTACCGCTGAAAAGAAGGTCATAAACATAAGCGCCTGATACATATGTAATCGCATCGTCGACGATATAATTAATAACTAGAAGGTCGTTATTAGTAACTAATCATAATTTTACTGGATCGTTGAATTCCTTGAGAATGAGAAGGTCGTCATTAGTAACTAATCATAATTTTACTGGATCGTTGAATTCCTTGAGAATGAGAAGGTCGTCATTAGTAACTAATCATAATTTTACTGAATCGTTGAAGATATTGAGAATGAGAAGGTCGTCATTAGTAACTAATCATAATTTTACTGAATTGTTGAAGTTATTGAGAATGAGAAGGTCATCATTAGTACGTAACTAATCATAATTTTACTGAATCATTGAAGTTATCGAGAATGAAAAGGTCGTCATCAGTAACTAACCGTGATTTTACTGAATCGTTGAAGTTATTGAGTATGAGAAAGCCATCTTACATTACAACTGTTCACAATTTTTCATTAAGATAATTTTACTGAATCGATGAATTTAATTAGGTCGAGAAAGTCGTCACTATAGTAACTAATCAAATCATTTCCTTTCGGATCCAACCGATACAAAAACTAAAATGGAAAAACTACTGGGACAATGACACGTTTAAAAATAAGACAACCGGGGAAAAGGGAAATTACAGCAATCATCGATAATGGAAAGAAACGTTGACAAAATCTCTTTGTCTTGAAGCGGACATCAGTTGGCAAATGCACTTCCGATTGATAGCGATTTCTAAATGATGACAATCAGGACGCGATTCCCGAGGTATGACAGCGGTTGTCGGATCTGGTAAAGCGGGACGCGATACCAAACGAAGGGAACTGGAACCGACTGACCCCATTTCGTCGTTAGGCGTCGCGTCGCAGGTCTTTAGACTACGATCAGGCTGGAAACGTTTCGTTCACAGGGAAAGATTTCGCGTTGAAAATAATATGATATATAATTATTATCATATATGATAATATATAATAACGATAAAATCCCCCCCCCGGATTTCAATAAAGCTATTGGATATCGAAATATACTGTTGCTATACTCGGTTGACTATAATTATAGTATATTCATTCACCTGCTGTAAATTATCATATAACAATATATCTCAGTCTCCTAACACTACTATACATAAGTTGTTTTTTCCACAGTATCAAAGTCTATTAGAATAAGGCGCCACAGTGGTCCGTATTGTTCGTAATAGGAAAACTAATTTAGTCCACAGAATTTCCGCTACCGATATTGTTTTTTAATCTTAACATCTTAACATAATCTTAACATAGACCATTGATCTTGCGTTCCTGGGGTTAGGATGAGCCAACGATTATCCGAAATAGGCCCGCTTTGCGAAAAATGAAATTTTGGAGAAATCGCTTGTCTTATGAGCCGATACCGATCCTGCGCATAGATCTACAGAGGACTAGCATTGAGCCCCATATAGGAAGCCTTATACGCACGAACGCCTTTTAAAAAAGTTCCATCGAAAAAGGGTCGGCATTCTTGGCGGAAAAGATGCCTATAAAGAAACTCGCGCTGTACGTGCCGCCTCGGCGTGAAACGTAAAGTAAGCAAAGTACGTTTTCGTGTCGGCGCGAATTGTCGGATCTCGTATATTTCATCGATAAACAACCCGTATAAACCCGTCTCGTCGAAGAAACTCCGTCGTCGCTAGCACGCAGCGAGAAAGCGAGAAATTTCCTCCCGAACGACGGTACGAAACAGTCGTAGTCGGGCGTTCGCAATCAGCGAAAGTAATTACGCGCGCGACGTTTCTTTTAAAGAGATTGATAATCTTCTATATCCGCCTGTCTTCTCGGGCGCTGCACGCGGCGCTGCATTGACGGCTGATTGCGATTAATGCCCGATGAAGCGCCAGCGACGCGGGCATCGTCGACGTGAAAACCTATTAAGACACACGTGAGACAATTAAAATCGACGTATTTTCTATAAACTCTGATTACAATACACGGGTATATATATCATCCGTTAATGAAGCAATGTCAACTAATTCATTGCTTAATTGGGAAAGTAACGGGGCAGTTTATTGAAGCCTCGAAAAAATAAAATCATTTAAATTAATTATTTTTCTATCATATATCTGTTTAGTTGTTTGTTTACGTGACATTGCACAAATAGTAGCCAGACCGAGGTGCCGCAGGTTTTCTTGCGGCAAACCTGCGCATGTACCGGCGCACAGGCTCTATAGTGTGCAGGGTTTCGTACCAAGTTAGCGATGCTATCAAGTTCGAATACCTGCCGAAAGAGGGAGGATGGTCTCAATATTGCGCATAGCTTAGATTTAAGATCACGCAGTCTCGGAGGACCACTTTATATTTCAAAATCAAAACCCCGTTTCGCTCCCGGCAGGTGTGGTGGGTTTGTAAGGGACACTCAATCAAAAAAAAAAATCAAACGAAATTTACCAACCAAATAAATAACAGGGACAATCCCTATTTTAAGACCAAAACCAAAAACACGTGCTCGTTAGACAGGGTTTCTATTGGTGAGTTTCGATGCCGTCAGGATCGAATCCCCGCTTGGGTATAAGGTATTTCAACACCTGCAACTATTAGGTGTCTTCGTCGAATCCGTATAAACGCGGCCGCCGTCGGATAATTACCAGTGGTGACGCACGCCAATCCGCCGTGCTAATACCATCATCAAATAACGCGCGTCTTAAAATCCGGGATCGGAAATTGATATTTCGTTCGATTCACCTGTGTCTGTCTGTGTAACGTCGTTGATTGGAAAATTCTCAAACTCGACAAGTCTACCCGTATAATCTAATGTGATCCCCGCGACAGAGACGACGGCGATCTAGATTCGATATCCAGGGTCGCGCGACGGGTCGCGCTGAGATTGTAAGCGGCTTTGCGTGCGCGCTGGGTTTCACCTCCAAAACGACAAGAAATGCGCTGTACACACGAGTTTAATAGAGTATATTTATATTTCGCGTCTAGTATTTTTTGTTTTCAATTTACCCGCGGCTACGTATTGCACTGGAATTCAACCAGAAAATAGCGTACGAAAAAAGAGATTTTTCTGCCCCGAGTCAACAATTCGCTTTACTCTTCCCCCCTGCCACATTTCCGTCTTAATTTCCTATCTGACTATTAGCGAGATCTAAAGATCTGTCTCGTTTTAGCTATACTACCCCAGATTAAGTAACGAGACGAGTAGTACTGTATAGGTTAACTATTTATTTGACGCACGAGTTTTCGCTTCTAATGAATAGAAGCTTCATCGGGTGAATGAGTGATGAAGCCTCTATTCATTAGAAACGAAAACTCGTGCGTCAAATAAATAGTTAACCTATACAGTTACTACTCGTCTCGTTACTTATTTTAAACCTGGTTAACACGGCTACTCTACGAATATACTCCAGATTTACACACGGCTACACTACGAATCTGATTTCCTATTATTTGTGTTCATTTTGTGGGGGTTTTTGTCGACCTGTCGGCTTCGTCTTACATAGACGGCATAATTGATAGTGATATCCCGCTTCGTAAAGCTCAACAGCTCTTAATAAACCAACAAGTCCTTCGACAAACGGCTCATTTTTTTATCATGAATATACCCAAACACATTATTAGCTTGTATTAAGACGTGAACGGATATTGCTTTTCTGATGTAATCGATCGAAGTACGAGTCTAGGCAGGAATATCTCCGTCTCTATCCTAAGCACTTCTTATCGATGAGTTCTTAGAAGTGTAAACAAAAAAGTCTCGATTCGTCCGGCAGCGTCTAGAGATTTCCACCCGCGTCGTTTCCATTTTCGTCGATCAAGCCGGTCTGATAAACGAGCTCGACCGTCGGATAGACGTCGGCAATCAGTAGGTATCGTCACTGTCGTCTATCGCGAGGTACATAGCCGAGTGACACCGAATTTCGTTAAAGCAGAATGATGGAACTTCGAACGTTTGCGTCGTCTAGTTCGAGCGTTCGCCAATGTCGTGGTTGAAATGAGTTTACGGTTTCTCGATCTCGAGGGATGGCTCTACTTGATTGATATGATTTCTATCCCCCCTTATACAAAACCACGAAACCTACCGGGAACGAACGAAGGGGTTTGATTTCGAAATTGGAAATTCAGCTACACATATATAGTTAGTTAGACCGATCGTCGAATTTACATATTCCGTTTTATGAAATCGAACAACAATTCGGAATTGGCCGTTTCTATAATATGCTGAAGTCGTAGGTCGTTGCTAGCGACAAGGTGTCCGTGGCGACGAAGGTGTTAATAAAGGAGTGGTGTAATGAATTCCTGGATATATCAGTAAGAAATGCAGTTACTAAGGTCGCTAAATAGCTAAATTACGAACGTATATTAATGCGTCAGATTCCCTCTAGTGTTAAACCTGTTGATTTCATTAGCACGTTCTTGACGAATACGTCTCAAGACTAATCAGGGTCGGTGAAATGATATATTATTCATTTCGTAGAATTTCGCTTTATCTTTCTTTTTACTCGATTATTTTTTTCTTTTACTCCAATTTCAGCATATATATATATCTTTTTATGTTATAGTAGCTTTATGTTTCGTTTCAATTTTATTGCTTAAAAAATGCCGACTTAAGCACAGAAATTTTTTCTCTTTTTTTTTGATTCAACTAAAATGTGTTTTGACGTATAAAATCGAACTAGATTGAGAATGACGAAAAGTGCGAATAATCGAGAAAAAACGAAAAAGCTCGTACGATTGCATTTCTTAAAAAGCCGCAGCAATCGTGGTTGATTCATATCGAGATCAACTAGAATTATTGTCTGCAAATAGTAGATGAATTGGTTATTAGTAGATAAATTGGTTATTGATGAAAATGAAATTTAAGTGATGAACAAAGTGAGGCGATCAAAAATATTGCAGAGCCCCAGAGAGTTCCTATATTCAATATATGCAATGACAACTTCTAGCTCCTCCGAGTTAGGTATTAACTAAAAATGGTATCGCTTATAACTTATTTATCAATATATAAACCAAATTCATCATGATTGTTAGGGCAACCCCGAGCCTGGAAAAGATATCGTGATTGTCCAATTGACCGAGTTCTTCTCAACTCAGAGTTCACTTTGACTCACAACAGTGGACCCGGATAATGGTATATCGCTAACAAACTATTCGTCGATATGTGAGCACGATTCAGCACAATGTTGATATAGGGCAACACCGAGCCTAAAAACTGCACCAGTAGAAAGGAGTTTCAGATGAGTCTCGAGAAACTCGTCAACACGACGATTCCTTTATTGCGGTATTCATTCGCGCACAAAAAAGAACCATAACAAGATCGTTATCCAGGTACCGTACACGTAACGGAATCTGCGAACTAAGAACGAACAAGACGCTGTCTAACATATCAGACAGCGCGCCGGGAGCTAGCCGTGGATAATAGCGTTGGTATATCGACGTTCGGTTACAGGCGCTGAAACTAACGATCCGCGAAATGGAAATGTATTTTTCGACGCGGACGAAAAAAAGAAGGCGTCGCGTATCAGCGACAGAGCCAACCGGAGTAAACTGATCCCCTCGGTGCGGGAATTGAATTCTAGCCTTGAACAAGATGAAATTTTGGTTCAGTGTCTGTAATCGAATTGTCTACACGTTTAGGATTCTGCGCACGCCTTCGGTGTCGTCGTGCAAAACGAACTGATAGCTATAGATCCGAAAAATATATGCTTGAACTCAGTTAAATTATCGTTATCTAGACGGATTCCTTAGGATCATTCGATTATTTTAGTTCAGGGTCCAGTTCCACAGTTCTGAGTTAAGATTTGACCCTGGGTAAAAATATTGAAAATGAACTAACTTTAACTCAAGACTTAACTCTAACTCACAACTGTGGAACTGGGTCCAGTTTAGTTAAGTTTAGTTTAGTTTGCTAAGTAAGAAAATGTTACCCATATATGCTCGGCGACAAGACATTCTGAAGAAATTCACCATGTATGTGTGTAAATACTCGAGGTATTCACCTTTCAGACAGAATGTCCTAGCATGTGTAGGAATGGCATTAATATCAATATTACATAAACACATATAGATATGTGGCTATAAATTACGTATTCGATTTGAATAATTTCCTCGGCCTCAATTGCCAAGAGGCGCGTCCTCTTTGAGATAGTAATGGTGACGATTAAAATTACATCTTTGCTATGTTATCTTTAACCAACTTTTGAGCAACTGCAGCCCGTGGATGTTAGTTCAGTTTCAGTTTCAGTTTAGTTTATTCACTCCACAAGTTATAATAACATTGCACAGAGCACAAAAGTAGCGCATAGATTACAGCATATTACAAAAATATAATGATATTATTAATAATAATTATATTTATAATAATAACAATTATGATAATAGTAAAAATAATAATAATAGTGATAGCAGTAATATAATACTTATAATAATAATAATTATAATTATAATGAAATTTTAATGCAAAAAGTGAGGCGGAATTGTAGTATCGAGATCCGATAATTATACACTATATTAGGTAAATGATTTGATACCTTTTTTAATGAATATCGCCAGATTGAGCGAAGTTTTACCTCTCGAACAGAAAAGGTTATGTAAGGTATTTTCATTGGGATGTCGCCAGTAGTAACTAGGTATAATCATAAATATTAAATAGAAAAAGAGCATTTGAGTGTTGAACGGTTATTTCCTTGTTGATCGGGTCCGACTCGGACGGGGTATACACTATACGTCTTTATTATTTCAATTCGAATTTTTTTTTGTGGCAAATTAACGACTATAGCGGCGCGCCCGCATCGGTGTATGCCAGTATCGGGTGAAGGAGTGCCGTTCGAGGGCGAATAAAAAAACATAACTCGTCATAATCCCGGTAGGCTGGTGAACGCTGTCATCTGTGCGTGATTGACGACCGCGCGGCAACGACAAAACTATGATCATCATGAATTTTCAAGAAAGGGGATTATTATCGCGTGTTCGATGCGCTCGAGGTGGCGGGGAAGAGCTGGATGATGTTTTCGTCGTTTCAGTCGTCGGCTTTCATTTGTGTATCGGGGTAACTCTCTGCATATGAGAAAACGCCTCGATTATAGGGCGTAAGCGCCGCAGAGGTGGTTTTAAATTATGTCGGATTCGAATTTCAGAATTAGAGAAGATTGTCGAAATGATTTAGTGTATCCTCGATTTCAATCGTATTGGGCGTTTACCGGTTTTTTCTTTTCATTAGGGTTCGTTCGACGTTGGATCGAGTTTCACATTTGCGTAGGTATAATACCGTGCACTCTGAAATCAGTTCCACAGTTTCCCGCTGGATTCAATTTGATTCTAGATCCAGTTCCACAGTTATGTTGATTTCAGCTCGATCCAGATCCACCGGTCGTGTGGATGTAATTTGTCTCTAGATCCGGTTCTACAGTTTTGACGGTTTAATTTGACTCCGGACTCAGTTCCACAGCGTCGAAGATTCAATATCGAATCTGGTTCCGCTTCCAGAGTTGTGTGGGTTTTATCTCAACTCCGAATCCAGTTCCACGGTTGTGTCTGTTAATGCTTTGGATCCAGTTCCGCATTTGTGTCGTTTCGTAATTCGACTCTGAAACCAACACGATAGTTACGTGCGTGCGTTCGATTTCACACCGAAGCCGGTTACACGCGCCGCCGTTGTGTCGGTTTAATTTGAATCCGGACCCAGATCACATCATTCGTGCGCCGGGTCTAATTAAAAAATCTCTCTTTCCATCTACCTAGCTCCACCGCGTGTCGTCATTTCCATTCGACACCGAACACTCCTCTCGCCGGCTCAGCGCTATTATCATAATCATCGCCCGCGTCCTTGAGAAATTCAATCAGGCTTTTTCGCCAGGTAATTAAAAGCGACGTCTAGTTATGAGCGAGCGAGAGGAGATACCGGGTGGGGAGGATGCAGAGCGCGCATTGTTACATCGCAGTTAATTTAAATCCGCACCGAACGACGACGAACGACGAACGGGGAATTGAAATTAAAATCAATTTCGCGGAAGTCGCTACGCGCGCAAGGCGAGCCGCTTCGAGTCGACGATATATAATACCGTTCAGGTATAAACGAAATTGAAAAATTGGCTTCATTTCCGGTTTGGCCGTAGTAGTTAGTAGCGGAATATCGCGCAGTTTCGGGGTCGAGGAGTTCGACTCGGTCGAAACGCTTTGATCGTATTCGCGATTTTATCTAGGATTTTATCACATTTAGGATTTAGCTAGAAAACCTACAACAGGGATCCAGTTTCACAGTCACGAGTTAGAGTTAACTCTGAGTTAAAATTAGTTCAGTTTCAATGAGTTAACCTAATGAGTCAAATCATATAACTCACAACTGTGGAACTGGGTCCCGAATAAAAACAGATGTACTGTTTACAGTAGGCTCTTAGTATTTATTTCAATCGGCTGTAGGTAATGCGGGATGATCTGACAAACAGTAATTAGTTACTAAAGCTATAAGCGCGTTGACCCAAGGCGATATTGTCTACAATCCTTGGAAAGCTAGAAAATCTAAAAAAAACGTGTATACAGCCCACACACCAAATAACCAACAATTATGAGTTGAAAAAATTGGACAATATGCAAAACACGGAAAAACGATAGTATTTCAATGTATGATTTGGCCATGCTGTGTGTCAACTGGCACTATAGAGTTCATTTCAATTAGTTTTTTTTCTACACGTACAGAACCGAATGGCCATGAGTAATAAATCAATAAAAATAGAAAATGAGTAAGATCGAGATTGGATAGAATTCTATCGTCCATCTTTTTTTTTGAAATATTTTTTTACATTTTGCATGTTGCCGCAATGATTCCGCTATTTACCGGGAGTGGATTGTTGAACTGATTCCTGATGCGAATTTTTCCACGCTGTACATTTCCATCGAGTGCGTTGGCGATCATATTTCAACAGTGGCAGCTAATTCTAGCCATCGGTCAACCACTACATTGTGCACTTTTATATCATCCAGCCTGTATTTTTTTACCTATCAACGGTCACAGTCATGGCTTCGGTTCTAGACGAGTCTACGACAATCTTAGTTCTATAGCCGATCTAACAACGATAAGGACCTGTCTTAAGACTATACTTTCGGACTGAAAGACACAACCGCGCGGCTGGATCTGAGAACGCAATCAAATTGGCTTTTCTCGACCACGATTGCCATCGAGTGAGGCCCGACACAAGTATCTGTTAATTAAGACCCGCGCGCGTTGAGAGCCGAACTCGTCGGTCGACGAGGCCAGTGAAGAGGGACCGAGACCACTTCAACCACCAATCGACAGAGCCAGCGCGGCTATCTTTTGTTTATAGAACCACTTTTCCGAGACCGAAGAAGAATGCTTCGTCGAAAAGAGAAAGTTAAGATGGAAGAACTATGAGGACGACGCGCTCATTACTTTCGTGTATCGAAATAGCTTCGCCTAATCGCGGGCGCTGGGAATCGAAGCACACGGCGGTGCCGTGCGATCAAAATAAGACGAAAAGCGACGACGAAAAAAAATCTCCGATTCTCCTCGACTGAGACGAGCGAGCTCAACGCCATTCGACGCGCGCTGTCTTCGAGATCGCGAATCGGCGCTCGCCCGAATTTCTTAGAAACGTCTAGAACCAGATGACGAAGAGACCTACTCGAAACCGTGTTTAAAGATGATACGCGCAGCGACCGATTGAGCCGCTTTATCGTTGAGACGCGGCGCCTGTTTTCGACGACGTTATTCGTATAAGCTCGTCGTAAGTCGTAATCTCGTCCTCGAGCTCTTTCTTCTGTGACAAGCCAGTTTCTGGTGCGTAGTGTCCATAAATAAATTGTGCCACTTTGGCAACGAGCATGACATAGACCGACTATCTGAAAAAAAACTGATATTGAACCTACTGAAAAAAAAATCCGCTATGGCCACAAATTTTAAGATGAATATCTTAGTATAAGTATCTTATCATGAATTCCCTGTATAATTTATGATTTCTGCCTTGAAGCCATAACTATTTTCACAGCAAACATGAAATCTTTAGAAAGGAAACATTTTGACGATCTAGATATTGGACCAATCAAAAAACATTCCAATACGGCTGCATTCCAATTCCAATTCCAATTCCAATTTTTTTTGTAACAATTTATTCTGCAAATAAATTCATTCATGCCATTTTCAAGATGGCCGCCATTCTATGAGAGTATGTCTTGTACGGCGTTCAAGTTCGCGTCCATAAGACGAGCAGATTTAAAAAGTGGAATTAAAAGTCTAGTTTTCGCTAACACCGGAAACATCAGTAGCACGAAATCAGTATCCCATTCGAAGGGAATTTGACCTATGAATTAGGCGTAGCGCAGTTTTTTGGGAGTCATAATTCATTAAAAATTACCGAATATTTCGACGAAGGTGAGCTAGTACTTTTGGTGGCTGACAAGGTACTGCTACAACAGCGAAATAACGCCGAATCGACGAAACGCTCGCAAACCCTTAATTAAAGTCGTTATATTTTCATTCCGTTTGAAACATCGAATTCGATTTCGGAGGCACGCAATTTAATTCGCCGTTAAAAATTCGCTCCGGATTCAAATTAGCGTTCAATTTCCGGTGATCGCCTCGAGCGCCGAAGCCGTTTTTACATATATATACATGTATATCTATACATCTAGAAATTTCGACGATGGCGACGAGGATGAGCAGCGAATCGGATATTGGCTTTTTAATCGGCTCGTCTGATTTCAGCTTTTATCCGGTATACGCGTTGAACGTTTGAGACGGTCGGTTTCCGCTCGGTCGGCCGCCGGGGTAATCCCCTATTTAGTTTCGTATTCAATTCCGTTCTGTGGCATTCCCGCGCATGGACTCTTTCGTCGACCGCGTCACACGAAACCGATCTTGCGGCAGCAAATAGAATAAATAAAATGTTGCCTCCGGCGGATGCGAACTCGAGTGGCCTTATTCGCGATCGCGGTTTGAATTACATCTGTATTATTTATAGCGGTTACAAGATCGTTTAGCTCGGCGAATACTGTTCGCATTGTCGATGGATGCTGGTCGTGGAAGTGCCCTGTTAACCTGGCTTCGAATCAGCGGATGGAAATAATAAAAGTACGCCGAAGGATTTATTTGAAGAACCAGAATTCGCTACTAGTGTATGTAACTGAAATATAGTCGAATATACTTTTCTTCACTCATTGATATAGCCTAACTTACCGGGGCCGGTTGCACAGTCGCGGCTTGGACCTAAGACCAGTCTCAGACCAACATAGTTATATAGCCATTCTAACAACTTAAGACCGGTCTTAATATTTAAGACCACTTTTGGACTTAAGCCACGACTGTGCAACTGGGCCCTGGAGCTTAAACATAACTGGGATTTACTGGGTTGTATATTTTGTTGAATATAGACATCTAGGTAACGAGGGACAATTATCTTTATGAGAAGTCCACTTATGGCAAGCGAGGATCCACCAGGTTCGCTGTAGTAGTTACTCGTTCTTCAGCGTTCAATTCTTTCTAGATTTCAGTGAGATTTTATTCATGAAAACTATAGCAATCACCGAGTAGATATATCAGCAGTTTATTCGGTGGGTCCTGTGAAACCGTATGGATTTGGGAGCCTAAAAGTACATTTCAAAATTTCTCGAAAATGAACTAATTTCTACTACGTAACACCGAGTGCTCGTCTCACGCCATCTAGCGGGATAACCGGTGTTACAGGCCCAAAAATTCGGTCGCAGAGCGTCTGTCGACCTTCGCACAGATTCCGAACACCTTTGTCCAACCGCCACACGACAACCATATCGATCAGTTATCCGAAACTAGTTCGCCTTGCTCAGTCTATCGGCGTGCGCGCGCACGTCGGATCAAATGTTTGTCGTTGGTAAATTGGCAGAAATTGGCAATCAGGTGGCTAGATTGAATCGTCGACGAGGATGCGCCGCAATTGCGCAGAGCAGCCCCCGGCGGCGGCGGTGACATACTCTTATTCCTATCAACAGGTTGCTCCCGCTAACATATCAATCAATTCTACCAATTCGTCAGACTGAATTGTTTTTTTTTGTCGTCTCCTCTTTTATTTCTAATGCTAATTCGACTATTCGTCTCAGTGAATTATTCTGATGAAGTCTTTGACTTCGTCCTACTGAATTGAATTACTTCTCGATGAAGTTTCCGACCTAATTCGACGATTCGTCGCAGCGGATTATTTTGTTTTTTCGTGTATCGTTACCTAATTCGACGATTCATCTCATCTTATTATTACTTCCCTATCTATTTTTTATGACGAAGGCCTAAAAGATTAAGGATTTCTAAACGAAGAAAAATATATTTTTCCTAGTGCGTAGGAGAGATTCAAATAACTAAAAGAAACTGAACGACATAAAAACAAACCCCCGTTTCGCTTCCAGCAGGTGTGGTGGGTTTGTGAATAACACCAAATCAAGCCAGACCAAATCTACCAATAGAAAAAGTAACGCGCACGGACATGAGCAAAAAAGTTTGTTTTTCTAAATTAAGATTTATGAGAAAATGCAGAAATTGTTTGATGGGATATAGAAATTGTCAGAAAATCGATTTAGTAAATAAAAATAATTTAATTATAACCCGTAAAAATCTAAATCATCAATACATCCCAAAGCATGAAACACTGCCGTCCTGGAGCCATCTTGACCGATGAAAAAATTCTCCCGATTTTCAAATTAAAATTCAACGTTCGATTAATGAATCTGAAAAAAAACAATTTTTTTGCTCATGTCCTCAGGACGCTTCTGTCGGATCTCTATTTCAAGATTGACAAAAACCTACTCGATGACAATCTAAATATCTTTCAGAAAAGCCATGATACCGAATTGCGGCGAAATATGTATCTATCTTTTAGACGAATGCGATTTATAACGAACACAATTCGAAATGTCACGATTACAACATAACTTTCTTGCCGCCACCGAAGAAAAGAATATAATAACCGCGCCTCGAGACGTGCGCGCGACGTCATCCGGGAACAGCCGAGTCACGCTCCTCGGCGCAGACGAATGGAGGTAATTGACGTCAGAGATAGGGAGAGAGGGAGACAGGGACTCCGCCGACGAGCGAGCGATCGGCACGCACCGTCGAATTACCGAACACAACGCGCGGCCGTCTTAATTAAAGAATACCGGTGTCAGGTTTTTTTTACGTCGCTTTCGATTCCGTGACGCGAATAAAAGCGGATTCAGACGCGTGGGAGAGGCGCATACAACGCGGTCTTTCAGCGCCGAGCCGGCTTCCGACGAGGAAGACGTTTTTGCGTGATATATTCGAGCTGTAGACAATGGTACCGTCGTATCTAAAGACCATCCCTTAAAAAAATTCACGCGTAAAGATGTAATTGGATGCTGGTTGACATTTTTTATACTTATCATTAACTAGTTTTGATACCTTGATATTTAAACAGTGGTTTAAGTTTTACTAATAACGGGTTTCTGAACTAATATATATATATATATATATATATGAATCGAATATCGCTTACGTACGTATATTAGTTCGTCTAAGATATCTACTACTTAATTACTTCAAGACACCCATCCCTTTCCGCGGGTGTGTTTAAAAATGCTGCCGCTTGATGAGAGACATCTCGGAAATGTCAGATAAATTTGCGATTTGTATAGCGATTACGCCTCTATTTTTAGTCGTTACGGATAGGGATTGTTGCTCGGGTGTAGTTCGTGGAAACCCGTCAAAGATGGTCTGGCCTTTTGTTGTCTCGTAAGGGCTTGCTTGAACAAAAAACTGCAGGAAGAAACGAGAAGGTTGCCCATATGATAACCCAATCTCAACTTTGCTGCAGTAACAGACAGAGTCTACTGTATTTCACAAATTCTTACTCGGTATTTGACACCAACTTATGGTAGATTTTACCAGTCCAACTTCTCCGCAGTAACAGACAGAGTCTACTGTATTTCACAAACTCTTGCTCAGTATTTGAAACCAACTTAGGGTAGATTTTACCAGTCCAACTTTTCCGCAGTAAGAAGCAGAGTCTACTCTTCTTCACAAAGTCAGTTTTATACATCAACTTGGGAAAGAATTTTACTAGTCCAAACTTAACTGTAATGCGAGACATAGTTTACTGTAGTTCACAAACTCTAACTCAGCATCTAACACCAACTTTGGGTAGAACATCAACTCTTACTGCGTGAGACACGAGTCTACTATTTTCATCGGTTCACTGTTTCAACAGTTCCCGACTCAACCGATAATACTTCGAACGAAAAAAAATACAAGATTTTATCGGTAAACGCGAAACTTTTGCGAGTAAGAAACATGTAATCTACTGCAAGGTTGGAACTATAACACGACAGTTACGTCCGCGTCGATATCGAAGACAAACATATGCTCATAACAACCTAAGTCCGACGACGACAACTTAGAGACATCTATTTCGCTAAATTACATTACATTCTCGCTCGCAATCGATTTCGATAGCGACATAGGAACGCGGCGGCGGTGTACGCGCCGGCGGCGTCGGTCGATGACGTCTTCGCCATTGATAATAACAATAATATCATCACATCCCCGCAGTGACGACGGCTACACTCTGTTCCTTCGACGCGGCTAGGAAATCCTTAACCCTTTCGCTACGTGTGACGTTTTGGAAACGTCATATGAGTGACACTTGCTGTGCGTATGACGTTGTAGAAACGTCATGCACCTATTGATTTATAACTCGAACGCGTACACAGCAAACAGTATGGAAACGCATGTAAGACAAGATAGTTAGCTTTCTAAACAACAGATGGCGAAAATGCGTCAGTAGTTGGTGCTGTCAGCCTGTTGAGCACATGGTAATTTGCGCGGGATTGAGATGGCTCCCCACTTACGTACCTCTACCAGCGGAAAAGGATATCCCATATCAATTGAATTTCTTTCATCCACACCGTAGCATCAATCACCAAAGACTGAGATAGGCACTTGGGTGAAAAACTGAAAAAAAAAAATTTTTAACCCATCCTGACCCCCCCCCAACACGCCCCCCCTACAGAAAAGGCTGTTGGTATGATTTTTTACTGATTTTCACTAAATAACATCATAATCTTCGATAAAAACGCGAAAAATCGGGGTTAAAAACAATTTGAAAAAAATCGAATTTTTCGGAAAATACCTTACGTAGGGGGCGGTGCAAGCGTGTACGCAGCGAAAGGGTTAATAAGTCGATAATCAGATACCGAATCTAAGAGAGGATTTGTCGTCGAATAGACTAGGAAACCATATCGACTGTATATACTGCTGGCGATGATTGATTTACGTGCTACGGCTTTGACCTCACGAGTCCGCGCAGCGTTCGACCAGACCTCACCCGGTTTGAACCCGTGTCTGCTCTATATATCCGGGTATCATTGGTAAACGATCTTATTAGGTTAGGTATCAGTGCCGTTGCGGTGGCAAGTGAGGATCTGTTTCGCTTCAATTTAACTGTTCTTCAATGAGGAACCTCGAACGCTACTATGGCAATCGGGGAACCGGCAGGTTCGCTACAGTACGTAGTTACTCGGTCTGCCGCGTACAATTTCTCCTACTTTTCGGTTATATTCGAAAAAAAACTTTTCGCACGAATTAATCGATTATAAATGAAATTTCAACAAAGCCCTGAGTGGGAAATGTAAATTTTGTGGCTCCCGTGATAATGTTTGGTTTAGCCTAAAAATTTCGAAGCGCTTTGATAATGATTTTGACATCGTGAGACACGCTGCTTTTTACGCCATCTTGCAAAATAGCCGGTGTTGCAGTTCCCGATTTTTCCTAGATCTCAGTTAAACTCGAATTGGCTTTTCTTATGAGTAAATCAACTCATTTTGCCAATCAATCAACTGCGGCAAGCGATCATCCACAAGGTTCGCTAGTGGTTACTGTGTTACCGCGCTTCGATTTCTCCTCTTTACATTCGAATCTAATTCTCTCATTATTACAACGTTTAATGAGATTCATACCAAACACCGAATGAGAGGATAAATCCTATTATCTTACATCTATTTGATGACTCAGTTAATCAAATTTGCATTACGAAGAAGTCTAAACATCCGCAAAACCTATTTCGCTGCTTTGCGGCTATATTTACAATCGCATTCGATTTTCTACGAAAATTGACGCAAGAAAAGCAATCGAAAGCTGTTTCCAAACGTGCACACATTAGTGGACAACCGCATTATAACTAACTAACCTTGTTAATAAAATGTTATCTCTTTCAAAATAAGATCTATAAAAAAACTTTTAATGTCTAGCGGTATGAGCAATGACATACCGCAATGCGCGTATCGTAAGACCGCCTGCAACGGCATGTATCGGTCGCTGAGCAGAAGCTGACGCATCGGAAAAAAGGAAAAGAACAACGCCTCATTTTTCGAGTCCTGTTTTGACGAGAATAACAAATACGACTTCGCCGTTTTTAATTCGGTTACGGCGAGAATCGCTCGACGGTCTAGTACGGAATTGAATTAGATGATGAAGTCAGCATTTCTGCCTCAACGACGACGACGACGACGAAACTCGGGACACACACAAGTGGTCTGTACACAAGCGCGCCTGCCTACCGTATTGGCCATCGAGCATTCGACGGTGTTTATTCGGCGCATTTGCGTCAATTTACCCGGCCTGTTAAGCGTCTGAAATTGCCTCGTCGCGCATCTCGACGACGACACTCGGCGTTAACCGATTATGCGGCGCTCGGTTAGAACTCGCCGAGTCGCCGGAACGTCCGTGCATGCGTATACAGCATACGGACGCAGAATGTGCTCCGGGATCACGGCGTTTTGAAGGCGCACGCATTACAACCGGCGCATTAGCCGCGCTTCCGGAACAGTGCGTGACCGGCATGTCAAAGGACGTGATCGCATAATGGCTGACGCGCCGTGTGCGCTGCCGTCCATTTTGATGATGTTGATATAACGATATACGGAAGGCTTCGCAATATCGAGCCCGTCCCGATGCCGATCAACTTGGTCAGTTTACCTTCTACTTACATAGAGGTATATACCGTTAATGGTTCAGTTCGTTTAGACTTTTAATGTTTCCTCCCTACTGGCTACTAGTCCAGTCGGTTCATCGCTTTTCTCAACCAGTGGGGGTAAACATCACACTGATGGTCATAACAGTGTCGGCTGGGGTATGCACAGAAAAACCTATTGTTCTCCCGCTACAGCTGATAGGGGGTTCACCAGCAATGTATCGTGCCTGTTCTACTTGCTGCTCTCCAACTAAAATGTGAGGAGAGGGGGTTCACCGAGAACCTATTGCGTCTGTTCTACTCGCTGCTCTCCAGCTACAGCTGTGAGGAGAGGGGGTTCACCGAGAACCTATTGCATATATTTGTCATCCGTCAAAAGAGGGGAGGTTTCCTCGAGAACAAACCATTCATATTGTATTCTCTTAGACCAACACACCTGAAGTACTTATCATTTGACTAGTTCACATTTCACAAAACATTCTCAGGCTATATAGGTCGACATGAAATTCCTTAAAGTCTTAACGAAAACAGAAACAGTAGCCTACGCACGTGCCCCATCAAATGATTATATTTACTGTCGTCGAGAGTACGTACGAGCTATTATGTTCTAAGTAATCTATCGCGCCATCGATCATCGTCAGACGCGTTCTTTAAAACGCGTTCGTTGCATTCTCGAGTAATTTCCGGCCAATCCTCGATACCTAATACCCGTCAGCACCCGCGCAACGACGTCGTATCCGCCGTCGCCGAGTCGTCGGTATCGATTACCGATACGTACATATATACATGCAGTGTACTTGTATGTGTACACCTGAGATGCGTATAGTTGTTATATATAGCTGAATATTCAAGAGACGTCGACGACCATCGCTTTACTAATGTACATGATACATTATACACGTGTACCCTTAGTGCTGGTATCCCGCCATGGCTCCTTTGCGAGTTATATGTGTATTTCGCGGAATACCGTGCGATTGAAAAATTATCTACAATAAAAATAATGATTATCATTTATTTCATCATTAATCACGAAACGTAAAATTACGAATAGAATACATGAAAGTATATACTTTAGTGACCGCGCGAAAGTGCCCTTTGAATATTCATTTATGATTCAAAAATAGTGAGAATCATTTTCTGGGAAGTCTTATGGATGCCAAAAGGCATACGGCTGCTGAAATTGGTCGAGAGGTCGCAGAAAGAATGCCCAGAATAGAAAGTGCCCTTGAAAACAAGAATTGAAAGAGCTTCACGCTGACTCGTCGAAGCACGTTTCGCCGATGCAGTTCATATCATGGGCATTTTCGAAGAAAAAACAAAACCTATATATCTAGGGCTGTGCCTCACATATCAATACGTAACCCGTGCCACTGGCACTACCGCAAGATGGCGTACGTTTCAGTGGGACAACGCGATACAAATCTAGTTCATTTCCTACGAAACATTGTGTAGATTATCAGCCCACACACGAAACATTAGGCAAATCGAATCGTTTGGCAAGCCTAGATTGATCTCAAGGGTTGATTATTATGTAAGCGTGATCTCCATTCATCATTCATAGAATTTGAGGAATTTTACCGATGGATGTTCGGCGTCGTCGTCCTATTGCTCGCTAGCGACATTGTTAGTTACTAGCTCGTCGAGGCCGAACAGAGCCCTAACATCTCGATGATTCCCCACTAAATTAATATCGATACCGATAAATAATAAGGTGCATTAGACGTACCCACGGTCTACGATGGAGACACATAAAAAGCGGATGATACGTTAGAACGTATCGGCGACGGCGACGTAATTCGGAAGGTAGAGATATCATCGCGAACGCGCGGGAGTGCTACCTATACGATCGAATGCGAGTAGCTGCTTTTATCTAATTGAATCCGAATCGATTTCGACGACGAAGCCGTCAGAGTTTCGAATGGATCACGGCTGCTTTTGATAGATAATGCGCGTGGTTCTAAATATAGCGAACGTCGACGATCACGCTGTTGATGATGTTGTCGAGAAGCGGTTGAGTTTCGAATATTCAATCGACCATACATAAAAAAGGTATTAAGTTGGTCAGATGCAACCACTCGCTGCATGTGCGATCAGAATTTCGTTCGGGGCGTTTAAGCGATTAAGGTTCCGGGCCCTTATTGGAAACATTCCTTAGCTCATACTGTACATCGTCCCCCGGCAGGGATTCGAACCTGAGATTGCAACGGTACGGAACCCTGCCACACTAGACCGAGTGCGCAGCTACATTCTCAGCTTATATGATGTCATTATTAGCCAATCAGAAATCCCGTTTTACCTTAACCCGGATTTTCCTATTTATAGTTCCTCTCTGAAATTTGCCTCAGCGTTCATACAGCGAGCGATCTGATTGGTGCCGCAAGTTTTTGTGCGGCAAAGCTGCGCACCCGGTCTACATGGGCAGCGGTTGAGTTTCGAATATTCAATCGACCATACATAAAAAAGGTATTAAGTTGGTCAGATGCAACCACTCGCTGCATGTGCGATCAGAATTTCGTTCGGGGCGTTTAAGCGATTAAGGTTCCGGGCCCTTATTGGAAACATTCCTTAGCTCATACTGTACATCGTCCCCCGGCAGGGATTCGAACCTGAGATTGCAACGGTACGGAACCCTGCCACACTAGACCGAGTGCGCAGCTACATTCTCAGCTTATATGATGTCATTATTAGCCAATCAGAAATCCCGTTTTACCTTAACCCGGATTTTCCTATTTATAGTTCCTCTCTGAAATTTGCCTCAGCGTTCATACAGCGAGCGATCTGATTGGTGCCGCAAGTTTTTGTGCGGCAAAGCTGCGCACCCGGTCTACATGGGCAGGGGTTCATGTCGTGGCTGAGTAAAGCGATAACATCAGGTTTGAACCCCTGCAGAGAGAGGATGATACTTTAGCGCCCGTTAGACGCTGGCTAGATCATAGCAAAGTCTGGATAGCAAAAAATCACATTAGGCTAAACATTTGATACATTTTTTGCATTTGCACTAAGCTTTCAAGTCAATCCGGTCAGTCGCCTATTACGCTACCTTTTTTTAAAATCATCACCGAGCTATAACCATGACAAATCCCGCAGTTATAGAAATGAACTGATAACCAGTTTTATCGCAATTTACTAAACGACCCTGCCGTTTAGGAGAAACAAGGTATCAACGTTTTTAGCCTTACTAATACACGAAAATCGCGCCGATCGGCACTTAGCCTAATGCGGATTTTACGACGGCGCGTTCGACTGTTTTTGACGGCTCGGTAATACTCGATCATTATTACCTAATAACGCGCAAATCTACTACACAGGCGCGCGTGTTTTATCGGTCCCGCGTCGGGGGGCAGCGCGCCGCAAACCGCCGCAGCCGTCCGGTCGAAATGACCGCAGCGCAATAAACGATACAGCAGCTCCCGCGAGTGCGATCAACACAAAACGTTGCCGATCGTTAAAACTTGTGACATACCAGAATCAGAGGTGTCTTCGCCCACACAGTTGTGATTATATATGAATCGAAAACGTGACCCGTCATCAGCGAAAACTGCCGTCCGCCATTTTGCTCCTCAAACTATCGTGTGACCGCGAGGAAATAATCAATCGTGAAAGTATTTCACAATTTATAATTTAAATTATACATAATGGTATTATGTTATGAAAATAAGAATTCATTTCATGTAAAAAGAAATTGAAAATCTAATTGTTTTTGAATTTGATGTGATAAAAGAAAATTCACGCGACCGGTTACCAGTGCGCGACAGATGGCGCTCCACGCATAATTAAAAAGGTCAAGGTAGCCGAAAGTTACTATTACGTCTACCGTCGTGAGAGTAGACCTCTTATTTTGCAATGTTTTACTCATACTCCCTATTTTATCTAATTCGTGAATTGATATAATCAATTATCAATATTACATGTATACTCTTAAAGGGTAATGGGTACATACGCTTCAGAATCAATTGGTTTTGCTCGTATCGGTAGAATTTGCAGCTATATTGAGATGAAAGTCCGAAGGCGCTGAAAGCTTTCCTATAAAGACGTTCGAGATATTCAAAGGTGCTATTTTGGTATATTCCACAATGGCTCAGCCGTCTTGACTGATAGTAAATATTTCTAATATCCATAATGTATCTATGATAGAAGCGATCTTAGGTTTTTATTTTCATTACCATCGCTCGCTTTGAAATTGGCGAACTTTTCGAATTACATGCGAATACTCCATCGTTGCATAACGCATTAAAAATGACAACGCAAATGAAACACCATTAGATCACCAGCTAGGGACAGACGGCACCCACGCACGACGCGAAAAAATAGAATCTAATCAGAGGTCCGTTCATCACGGCAGATGACATTATATCAAAATCCGAAAGCAATATCGTTTTTCATCATGTTTTGCCGACGTTTCCGCGGCCTACGGACTATTTATATAGTAATGATATATCAGTAGCCTTCGCAACGAAAACCAACGCCCGCAATTCGATCTACATCTTATCGAAAGCTATTTGATGATGAAAGTAAGCCAGGGCTATCGGGACCACCGGAGCCACCCACCGCCCGAGATTATCGTATCGTTGCGTTCATGGTTAATTTGGAACGTTCTTTGTTTAAGATGACCGATCGTAAAACAAAAAAAATCAGTAAATTCGACCACAGATCACACAACTATATCTGTATTTCGATTCGCAATTTCAAATTCAAACCCCCTGTATCAATTTCGGCTGGTGTGGTGGGTTTGTGAAGGGACGCCATGTCAAACAAATCGGACGAAATCTATATATCAAATAAATAACAGGGTTAATCCCTATCCTAAGATCATAAGGTGTATTTTAAGGAACATAATTACTAAGTAAGTTTTCATAAACAATCATATACTATAACATCCAAATCCCTACATGGAGGAGATTTGGAGTTGCGCGAAAAAAGATTTGAAAACCTTTCACCCCAGTTCCGGAACTCAAAGAACTCAAAGAACGTGCTTCCCGTGGCCCTGTTTGGCTAATAATTGGCAATAATCTCATCTCGGTATAAGAAATGTATAGGGAGGGTCCAAAATCAAGCACATTCTTGTTAGAGTGAATATGGAATTAAAATTCAGTGATTCCATTTTCTGTATGAAATGTCTCCATTTTCATAGATCGGCCTAGCGCCGTAAAAAGCGGTCATCATCAGTCTCCGCGCTTTCATTTCGTCTCAGATTTCGTCTCATAAAGACGCCGATTGCGCTCGTCGATTTCAACCGCCCCCGCTTCAATCAGCCGACATTGATGCATTTTCTTAACGTCTCCCTCGAGAATACCTCGCGTCGATGTTTATATTCGTGATTGCACGACGACGGCTACGGCTTTTCGAGAAAGTAATATGCGTCATAATTTTTACTACGGGATCGTGACAAAACATACACACGAAATGGCGGCCGAAACGGCGTTGCGCCGGATGTGTGCCACTGGTCTCTAAGTCCAAGAGTCAAAATAAACCCACACAACTGTGGAACTGGATCCAGAGTCATATTTAACCTATACAACACTGTGGAACTGGGTTCAAAATGAAACTAAACCCGACATCTTTGGAATTCGATCCTGAGACAAATTGAACCCTTGCACAGTGGAACTGGATTCGAAGTCAAATTAAATCCACATGACTGTGGAACTGGGTCCTGAGTCGAGATAAATCCACACGATCAAATTAAATTCACTCAACTGTGGAACTGGGTACGTTCCAGAATCGAAAAATAACCACACAACTTCGGAACTGGGTTCCGTGTCGGCATAAACCCACACAAAACTGTTGAACTGGTTTCACAATGACATCGAACCCACTCGTTTGTGGAATTCGATCCGGAATGAAAAGAAACCGACAAAACTGTGGAACTGGATCTGGGGCCAAATTCAATTCAAACGACTGTGGAACTGGGTCTTATTTACCTACCATTACATGTGTATAATCCGCGTTGGTTAGATTTGAATCAACGCAAAACAGACGCGACAGACGTCAAGGGAATAAACGTTCCTTTTTTATGCGTCGAAAATAAACCGCCGCGAAATACGATCGGATCGACGATGACATTATTATATACTTCAATTAAAAGACTTCCCTATTATCCGCGCGCGTTCAATTACGCGGAATGACATTTAGACAGAGATCTCGCAGCTAATATCGTGTGGTTATTTATATTTCGTGAACGTCCCGTAACGATGTCGCTCGGCGCTCGGCCTTTCGCCCATCGCAAAACAAACATTCATTAAATCATCATACCAGCGTCGCATCGTCGACGACGACGACGGCGACGACGACGACGCAATCGATGACGTCAGGAACGCCCCGGCGGTTGGAGCCTTATTGCGTTCGAGCCGTCTTCCTTTTCGGTTGCTTCGAACTGGTAACTTCATATTACTTGACATTACCATAGATTGCTTTCTATTATTAGAAGTTAGTGAAACCTATAACTTATGACCGAAAAAGGATGGAAAAAGTATGATAAAATCAACAATATAACTAACCTAAAGTTAATTGACGCCTATAAAATAACGAATATGCATTGCTTGATATTGACGACAATAGATAATTTAATATGAAGAGTCCATTATCAACGATCAATGAAGTAACGTTGATTTGAATCTAATTGAATCGAATTCGTGCGGCAACCGGTCTATCACTGCTATCTTGATGACGTAGTACACAGCCTCTCAAAGATGTTTATCAGAAATATTATCAGAGTTATGAAATATATTTGCTCACAAAAAAAAACGATTGTAAACGCTATTTTGAAACGCAAAACTCGATGACGTAGTGCACATCGACTCGTGAAGAGATACGGCATACTAGGTATCAATGTATATAAACATTATTTTAACGTTATTTTGCGAAATCAACACGATGAAACCGCTTCGTGATAAAGCGTATATGAATATTGCGCCAAATACGGTAAATAACGAGGCAGTGTTGCTCGTTAATGGCGGCCGTGTTCGCGCACTGCGTTATAATATCAGCCGGATCTGAAGTGTTCCTGTGCACGATGATTAATCGTCGTCGCTTTGCGCGTTCGACAACATTACATAAATACGCCGCTTAGCAGCTCGAAGCCGCCCCCGCAATGACGTCACAACGCCAGCACCAGTAGCGGCAGCGGGCTGTTGTTAAGCTTTGACGCGGTTCTATTTATGGCTCGCACTAGCGACCTTGCCCGAATCGGCGCATTATCCATTCGTCGAATGGTCGTAACACGACTCCGAACTGGGAATGTATATAGCCGAAAGGTTTACAACCGGGGACTAAAATTGGAAGCATTGCCTTCAAAATAGACTTGGTTTTTTATAGGACTAATCATAATTTTACTGATTAGCTGCGATGGTTGACAATGATAGAGTTATCAAAAGCAACTAATCTTAATTTAACTGAATTGTTGTAATTATTGAGAATGTGAAGGTCGTCATTAGTAACTAATCATAAGTTTACTGAATCTTTGAAGTTATTGAGAATGAGAAGGTCGTTATTAGTAAATAAACATAATTTTACTGAATCGTTGAAGTTATTGAGAATGAGAAGATAATCATTAGTAACTAATCATAAGTTTACTGAATCTTTGGAATTATTGAGAATAACAAGGTCGTCGTAAGGAACTAATCATAAGTCACCCCCCCCCCTCAACGCACATCATGAAATACAGTAGAATTTCAATCACGTCTAAAAATAACTCGCCGTCATCTTCTCGGTCGTTGGAGTCAAATAGAACGAAAATCGACGAATCGAGAAATTAAATGGCAATAAACGTGATTTATAGATCGCCGGGTGCGGTTGTCGTTAGTGATGCTAGAAATAAAGTGTCGCGCGCGCGACGCGGTTATTATAGAACTTCAGGCATGTTTTCGAGATGATTTGTTATGATTGTCGTCTCCTGTGGCTGAGATTTACCGACTCGTCTTGATAATTTGTTCTACTCGCCGCTCTCCCGCTACAGCTATGAGTAGAGGGGGTTCACCGAGAACCTATATTGCATCTGTTCTACTCGCCGCTCTCCCGCTACAGCTGTGAGGGGAGAGGGGTTCACCGAGAACTTATTATGTCTGTTCTACTCGCTGCTCTTCCGAGCTTTGAGAAGGGTCTTCGTGCACTTTTTTCGTATATTATCATTTTTCATAAGTATTCGAAGTCATCAAACTTAGAAAAACCTTGGTTAGTAAATAACATCACAAACGACGTGCTTTAGTAGTTAAACCATCCGTTCACACCTCTATAACCCGATATGTTAATTGGGCCTCAGTAGTGGCATTTCCAAGAAAACCAGTCAAACTCTTGTCAGTTAACCTGACACCTTCAGATAACAGCCACTTCCCTGGGAATTAAACACTGTTCAAACCATTAATTGGCGACAAACTAGCTCTCTACGGATTATCAATATACGTCAGTATACAATGTGGGCACTTCAGCATCGCATAGTACTTTTCCTCGAGGGCCTCGCATACAAAATGGAACCCCCATAACTGTAGATTCGGAGCGATTGGAAAAGCCTACGCACAACCATGGAACTGGGTTCGGAAGGAAATGATACGCGCAGAACTGTCGAATCGGGTCCTGGGTTAAACCAACACAACTGTTGATCTGGGACTAGTCTCAGATTAAACCTATACAAAACTGCGGAACTGGATTCGAAGTCTTATGAAAACCATACAATTTCGGAGCTGAGTTCAGAGTATAATTTGTGTCAACGCCACTTTGGACTTGAATCAAGAGTTTAATATTAAACCCATACAACTGCGGAACTGGGACCTTAGTCAAATTAATCCCATACATCTGTTGAACTGGTTTCATTGTCAAATTAAACCAACGCAAATTTAGACCTTAATTTATTGAAATTACAAATTTATAGAACTGCTGAGCTGGTATGGTGCCAAATTTAATCCACAAAAACCGTCCCTTTTGGATCCAGAATCAAATCAAATCTACACAACTGTGAAACCGGATCCGCCGTCAAATCAAACTAACACACAACTCATTTCGCAAATGGAAAGAACGTACTTCGTCAATATGATTAATTGTGCGGTGTTCTATACCGCGCGCTGATGAAACGATGCCAAAGCATAAACCTCGCGTATAATCCCGGACGAGACGACTCATTTTTCGTCGTCGTAAATATAGCGCTAACCAGCGATACGACGAATAAACCATAAATAATAAATCGACACTCGACGTAAAGCAATTCGTCTTGTGGCTAAAGTATCAGAATTCCGACGTCGTATATCGCCTCATATCGCTATTATCGCTCCTTCTCGATTAGCTTCGAAGGCCCTATTTATACATGCATAAATAAACTAGAAAATAGTCCTGATTCTACTCAGAATCCGCGGTCACGTGGCTTTTTATTTCGACTGTAGATTCGGGTCCACAGTTGCGTCGTGGTTTTATTGAACAGTGAACTCAGTTAAATGGTATAATGCGAGTCTTATCTGACAATATATCCAGTTCCACAGTTGTGCGGGTTTAATTTGACCCTGGATCCATTTCCACAGTTGTGCGGGTCCAATTTGACCCTGCATCCGTTCCACAGTTGTGTGAGTTTAATTTGATTCTGAATTCAACAGTTGTGTTGATTTTTTTTTTCAAAACGGAGCTCGTTCAGCAGTCAACTAGGGTTTCTTTGACGACAGCGCCTGGTTTTATAGACTGGTATTAACTTTTTAGCCCGGGGGCTAACTGAATTTATTTTCCATTGAGTTAACCCCCGGGTTAAAGATTATACCAGTGTATTAAACCGCAGTTGTGTGGGTTCGATTTTATTCCGGAGCAAGTTCCACGGTAATTTTGTGTCGGTTTGATTCGACTTCGGGTCCGGTTCCACAGTTATTCGAATTTGATTTTACTCTGCATCAAGTCCCGCAGATGTGTGGATTAATCTTGACCCTGGACCCAGATCCATGTTGGCGTGGGTTTAATTCAATTCAATTCTTCACTCCGAGTTTTTTCCAACTCGTCCATCGCCATTTGCCCAGCGATCGTAATAACGTTTTTTTTAAAACCAAAACCTTTGATAGAATCTCCATCCGTTGTCACATTTCCTCTCTCTCTCTCTCTCTCTCGTGCGCGCTCTCTCTCTCTCTCTCGTGTCTTATTATCTTTATTTGCGACGACGGAAAGAAATACCAAAGACGCACTCGGCAACAGTCTCCACATTCGACGACGAAAGGTCACGCGCAATCCGGTAACAAGCGTGACGTATATAGATTCGTCGATGACGCGCCTTGATTACCTTTCAATCAAAACCGCAATCCCGCGGATAATTTCCGGTCGACGATGGGAAAAGAAATCGAGGTGTGATCGCGCTCGACGTGTGTCGTACAGCCTCGTCGTGGCGTCGAAACCTCGCCATACGGTTTCGTCTCCTCGTTTTTTTTTCGGAGATGAAACGTTGACGTCATCGCAAAAATTCGGAACGTCGGAAACACTTCCGAGGAAATTACGTATATATCGCCTTATTCGTATTCACCCCGGTCCTACCGGAGATGGTTATATAAGTTCTGCCGCCGCCTTATACGGCACTCGAATTCGATCTGAGCGTACCCAACTACCGCACTGTGGTGGTAACGCCAGACACTCAAAAACAGATCCCCTCATTCAGCCCGGCGCGTGTGGGGTGTTTTTTTTATCTTGATTGACTCTGTTATTTTGTTATTTGTTTGATTGGTATAGGTTTAGCTTGATTTGTTTTGATTTGGTGTCCATAACAACCAACCACACCAGCCGGGAGCGAAAACGGGATTTTGAAATCTGAAATCGAAGTGCAGACATAGTTGCGTGATCGGCGGGTGAATTAATTATTGGTTTTTTTTTGTTTTTGTTTAAATCGAAGTATATTAAAACTAGTGAAATTTCGGTTCCACGGGCCGGTTTTATAGATTGGTATTACCTTTTACCCGGGGCTAACTCAATTCATTATATATTTAGTTAAACCCCGGGTTAAAGGTAATACCAGTCAATAAAACCGGGCCCTTGGTTTTTTGCAAAATGAAATAGATAGACGTTCATCAATTTATATCAAGGTATAAAAGAAAGATGTTAACCGGAAACATCGGTCCCGAGAAACCACGACACTATTTGATCTATAAAGAATCCTACCTAGTCCTTCGTCGTAAAGATTCCTCGAGCGACTTTATTTCCAATAAAACCCGCGGCGCTGCGCACGAATTTCGCTCCGATAACGATCGCGTCGTTAACGATACCCTCTGCCGCTGGCAAAGGTCGCCCGGTGCAGTTCTATTTAGATCGCATCGAAAAACAACCCCGGGGAAATATATACGTCGTCGATGTTTTTATTTCGATTGCGTAATAATCGATCTTAAGTAAAGCGGTTTCTGATTTCAAAGAGATTCTAGGAAACTAGATCGTTTCGTTTTTAAAAGATGTCGACAAAATCGACGATCAGCCTCAATCGGCTACAATTTCCTTTTTACTTTCTACGTGAAAGGTCTATAGTAACAGTTTATTACCTTCCAGTTTCGAGGTTCAAACTAAACCTCATCATCAGAGGAACAAAATTTTTTGGGAAATTTTTCTAAATTGTTCGTCTGATGATGAGGTTTAGTTTGAACCTGGAAACTGGAAGGCAATAAACTGTTTTTACGAAAGTAACTGTGGGTTTTATTCGTGAGAATACACTGAGATTTACATCAGTTCACTGCAGTCAAAGGGAAGAACCTTGCATAAGTGGTTCTTTGAAAGAACGTTCAGGGTGTTCTCACTGAGTGGCGAGCTAAAGAACCTCTGAATGTTCTATAGAAGGACCCATTGTTCTAGCGATATATCCAAGCATATCTCATGATGTGTCATCGTCGAATAAGCAACAATCTTTCAACATATTTTCATACCGTTTTAGACTTTGATAGTGGCCAAAAATATGTACTCGAAATCTTAGGCGTGTAAGTTACAATTCATTATGACTAATACTCAGTAGTAGCCCGGGCATTCGCCTCCTGTTCAGGGACTATCATTTCCATAAAAGATGCACACGTTAATTCTGCTGCGCTATCCTATCCGGGTTGCCGAGTATGTTTTTCATCAGCAACTATAGTTAACGTGAATGAACATAAACGTCGCATCAGACAGTCCCTAGATGCTTGTGAGATGTAGCATTTCCCGGTAACCCGACCGAGGGTGCGTCACGGGAAAATCGGCTATTTCGTCACGATATTCGCGAGCGTATGATAAATATTTACTAACGCGGGAATAAACGTTTACAAATGTCAATCTATCGCTCGATTCGATTCACGAACCAATTTAACAAGAATATTTCGATATCAACATCGATATACTTGTAGTTCTATACTAACAATGACTTCTAACGTCGGAACGCTTGTTATAAACCCAATAATCACTTGAAATGAAATTACTTATATTCAATCAGTTAAATGGACGATGAAACAGTTTGATAATGCGACAGATACAGCGCATTCTGTTTCGTGTTTAAGCAATGTAACTGATGAAGCGTAATCATCTATAAGCGGTTAAGTTGCCACGACCAATTAAGAATTAACTTCTCAATTTGGGGTTGCAAATCGGGCAGTTTAGGTTCTACGACCGATTCAAATTCTGACCAGCGGTTGAACCTCGTAAGGGTGAGGTTTGTGTGTGTCGATCACTGCCGTCCGGTGACATTTCGGCCCTGGATGCGTAGGCGCCTGATGACCGCTAATCAGCCACCGGTGCTCCCGCGTGGATACCTCGGCGCATAAACGATGAGAACGTCTGCGACCTTTAGCCGTCGAAACCGTGTTCTTTCGACATTCAAGCGCCGCCGAAGGTCACCACGGAGCCATCGCATGGTGTATATACAGCGTGAATGATAAACAATGTCAGGTGCTAATCCGGCGGGCCTCGTGGGCCTAGCACATCGAATGCAGCGGGTGGGTTTTGCCGGCCTATATACGACCCAGAGATTGTTTTCTTCCCCTTTTCTGAATGAATTATCCACTATTACTGTTATCAGTCGTGACGTAAGTTCAAAAGTGATATCGGATATCAAAACTGGTCTTAAATTGTTAGATCGTCTTCGTAACTAAGATGGCCTTAGACTGAGGTCAGTTGCATTTAGTCATGGCTTGTATTTATGACCAATTCAAGACAAACTTAGTTATGTAATCGATCTAACAACGTAAGACCGGACTTAAGATTTAAGACTATCCTTTTTGGCTTAGGCTACGCAACCGAGCCCACGACTTAAACCGTAGCCAAGACTATGCAACTGACCCCGGGAACTTAAGTGACTCTTGCGCGGTGCATATCTTACACGTAAATCCAAAGTGCTCGCGCAAGATTATGTATGGTGTGCTTAGATGCTTTCAGATATAAAACAGCGCCCGTGGCAATAACGTCGAAATAACTGACTGACACATTAGGATGGATCACTGCACATGCTAATCCATTATCTAATGAAGTCTACACGATTTAAATGATTTCGAAATTAACTCTCTAGCTACCCTTGGAGTAGAGCCACACACCGGTACAAGCTATGCACCGACGACGATAAAAAAGTGACGAATTTCGATGATAGTAATAAAACGAGTTAGTTTTCATGCGGAAAACGTATTCAGAATATTTTAATGCAACTTATATTCTGTTCGTGTATTTTCAGACAAGAAACCGCATAGCGAAGACGACAAGAATCAGGTAGGTCGCACTGCAATGTTGTCATCACGGGAAATGACGATCGGCCATTTTGGTCGGGGATGTTGTCCGGGATGTTGTAAGGTGTTCACCTTGTCCTGTAGTATGGCTGTCTCTACGTTGTTCTATGATCCTAGTGTAACCAACCACCGAGTGGTACATCAGACACTCAGGTTCTTTGTGAAGCAAGGCGTTGAGCGGGGAGAGGGGTCTGATTCTCAAGTGATATTTCGAAAGATTGACGCTTTCAGATGGCTTTATTGCCACATTCGAAAACACTCTTTGAAAATTAAAAAAACTTATTTCGACTATTATCATCGATACGACTTCGGAATGTCCTTTTTTCGACAAAATTCGATTTAAACACTCGATCGATTGGCGAGTTGACCTGCGCGCCCCACTGGACCGTTCCTGGATTTACTGGGGTGCCTGTCTGTCGCAGTGAAAGTCGTATTAAGATATTGCAGCCACGTTCAGTTTCGGCGTGGCTTCGCCAGATCGGGTTGGCAAATCGAGTTATAGGCTGGGGGTAATAATACCACGTTTGGAGCGCATTTGAACAGACTCTAGTTTGGATACCTGCACTATAAAAATGTCAATTATTATTATTATTATTATTATTATTATTATCATTATTATTATTATTATTATTATTATTATTATTATTATTATTATTATTATTATTATTATTATTATTATTATTATTATTATTATTATTATTATTATTATTATTATTATTATTATTATTATTATTATTATTATTATTATTATTATTATTATTATTATTATTATTATTATTATTATTATTATTATTATTATTATTATTATTATTATTATTATTATTATTATTATTATTATTATTATTATTATTATTTTTATTATTATTATTATTATTATTATTATTATTATTTTTATTATTATTATTATTAGCAAACATGATTAAAATGACAGACTCTATACAAACAAATTGCGACATCATGTGCAAGACCTCTACATTGCAGGGATATAATAATTTTTGTAGGTTGTTCTCGATTACTGTGGGTTCATCTTTTTCAACTGAGTTATAATAACCAGCTAGTCGCTTGTCTTCGGAAACCGAGATGTCTATTATAGCGTATTCGTAGTGACGAATTATCTTCGGAACTCAGGTCGATTGAACAATATGCAAATCGAACTCGTAAACAACGGGGGCACATAAAAATGCGTGAAGCTCAAATTAAGAAAACACGAATGAGTGATCGGGTCGTTTTAAACGAGTTTCCTCGACTTCTAAACGACACAATCGCCGGGAGTTTTTTTTCTTTTCGCGTACGAATAATATCAAAACCCGCACGCTCAAAACGCGTTAGGCGCACAGGGGAAAATGCAACGTTATTCAAATTTCGATGATTCGATGAAACTTGAAGCTTCTTAGTATTCGGTAACGTCTTAAGTCAATTTATCATTCCGCCAGGGCATTAGGTTTTTTTTCATTAAAAGTATACCCCCTTTGGGGTCCCCTTTTTTGTACTTTTTCTTTACTACGCTTCACAGTGTAGAAGTACTTTCTGTAACTTTTCTTTTGACGCGTATCATTCAGGAGTAGCTTACGTAATCTTAATATTGAAAGTCCAGATCACAGGTGGATATGGCGCTACAATAGGCCACACTTACTTCATAAACTGGTCCGTAAATAAACTGTTTTGTGGTTAGAGACGACACGTTTGTAAGATTTTTTGCCGTAAATTATCAATTTTTCATGAGTTAAAGACCAAAAATTGGTAACATTTTTGATACGAATTGAGAAAGTATCAAAACATTTGGGAACGTGTTAATAGTGATGACTGTATTTCTGTATCGTATATCTTTAGTAAAGAAATAAACTTATATTACTATATATTAGTTGATCGAGGAGGCTAACTAAACAATTACGAAGCATCTTTGCGAGTTGTAAAGTCGATATCAAACCCCGCAGTAGTAGAAAGAGTCCGAACGATTCTTCGAGCTACGTAATGACTTATACATTCGACTTGGCGACCACGTCTGAATGCGTCCTGATGCTAGTTCAGCGTAGGTCAGTCGTGAGAGACGTGTACGCGCGCCGCGTCGCTGGCATTCATCGGCCCTGACGGCCTAACGCGTCGCAAGGCGGATCTCGGCCCGGATTTAAAGGTTTCGCCGGAAGATAGACGATTTGGCAACGCTTCAGTCTAGAATAAAGACTGCATCACACTATTTTCATCTAGATAAACACGGCGACCGCGACCGCGCGTTGAACAACGGCGACATTTTGAATATCGATGCCGCGTCGTGTGTGTGTGTGTGTTTGAGTTGACGGCGCAAATGTTTATACGAAAAGTGACACACGCCGCTCGCTCGCTCGATCGCTGCCGAACAGATCGGCCTGCTCTCTCGCATCCGCCGTTCGATAATTAACCGCGTTATTTACACTCGATACCGCGGTACGCTCGAATGTATTAAACGGATTACAGCTCGGCTACGGATGTCGAAAAGGAGTCAGTCGATCAGATATTCGATATTTCGCTGCTACGACTGCTGGTACGGCGTCAAGACTAGAAATAGATATGTCTTTTCTTCAAAAAAATTTTGAAATGTAATTTTCCGGCAAATCCTCTGTAGTGTGTATAGGCTAGACTGTAAATATAATTCAGGCTAAACTGTAAATATAATTCCTTTTGTGGGTGGCTTGGTCATTTCTATGGCCAGCTGATTCATAATCCTCTTGACACCCTGACTTGTAATACCCTGGTTTCTAAATTCATCGATTTTAATAATATTTTTGTTGATTATCCCGACTAGTGTTAGGAGTTGATTTTTACTGAGACATACCTCGGATGAAGTTCCCAACTCATGTGAAGCGTGGATGATCAGTTTTTGAAAATGCGCTGATAAAAAGTCCTAAGTCTGGTGTTTGTAGTTCATTTCCAATTCAAAATGTCTAAGGTCAAGCCTAACACACGTGAAGTGTGGATGGTTAGTTTTATAAAGTTTGTTGAGAAAATGCCTAATGTCTAATGTTTTTAGCTAGCTTTCGATTAGAAATGTCTGAAGTACTGAACACACGTGAAGTGTGGATGATCACTTTTTGAAAGGTCTAATGTCTGGAGTTTGTTGCTCGTTTTCGATCAAGGCGAAGTTTTGACACATTTAGTGAAGCTCTGGCGACCTTTCTTTTTTTGATGATCAGCTGACGACAAAATGTCAAACGTCTGGTGTCGATAATCCATGAAAAATGTCTCTCGGGCCAAATGAATACCGAACGCGAACAAAAAACCGAAACGATCGCTTTTAAAAGTGTACGGCGATTTGATATCTCATTCCAGGTGAAGTCTAGAATATCGTGAATTGTTAAAACGCTGGCGTGGAGATTAGGCGTTAAGCAGAAGATTGATTTTCTTTAATATGAATTCGAAAGTCTTTCCCAGCTTGTGCTTACTTTTTGATGCCGGAAAAATTCCGTTACAATAATGTTCATATACGTACCACACAGACACACACCTACCATGCATTATTCAGGGGGCTGTGGTAGTCGTGCACTACATCATCAATAATGGCGTTTCAAATCAACAAATACGATTGTGAATTTCGGCTTTTATTTTGTTATTAAGTACATATTTCATAAACTCTTATTTTATTTTTGATTGATTTTAGTAAGGACATTTTTTGAAAGGAGGTGCATTACGCCATCAATCTATCGGGCTAGACTGGTTGCCAGTTAATTTAGTTCACTAATTGTTGTATTAAAAATCCAAACGATATCCAAAGTATATTGATCCATGCTAGTTATGCTAATTATGCATCATGCCAATTCGTTTAATTTCAAATCGCTAGATTTTGTGGAGCAAATTTTCCCCAAAAAAATTTTTTTCAAAAAATATCCGTTTCTAGGACAGTCTAATATGCTTCCCCAAGCGATACATAGAATGTTTCTGATGGTTTTGAAAATCTTTGGTCGATATATATATTATGTAATTTATATCATATCATTTATTGTCGACAATACCAAACAGTTAATCTTTTGTTTTTCAAGGCATTTACAAAGTTTCGAGTTAGTTTCCTTACTTGTTTTGAATAATCTGATTTCCGAAGCAGCGGTGCGTCTGGAACATTACGTGTTATTTCGAAAAACAAACAAAAAACGTGTAATAACTCGTGCGGGGGAGTGTTTGAAAGCGACGGCGATCTCAAAAACAAAGAGCGAGCGGCAGTTGAAAGAATGGAAAAAGTCTTTCTGCGCGCAACGGCTTGCTCTTTACATCAGAAGAATAATTCGATTCATCAAACGTCTTTTTAGAAAGCGACGCGATAAAGCGCTTGAATTACAACATTCGTCGAGTAACAAGGCTTTGTCGAACATGAAGGCAGCGCGTAATATCGGAACAAACTAGTTGTCGTTCAGAGCTAGTCACGATTTTACTGAATATCGTCGAAATTATTGAGAATGAGAAGGTCGTCATTAGGCATTTATCATAATTTTACTGAATCGTTGAAGTTATCGAGAACGAGAAGGTCGTCATTAGTAACTAATCATAATTTCACTGATTCGTTGAAGTTTTTAAGAATGGGAGGGTCGTCATTAGTAACTAATCATAATTTTTACCGAATCGTTGAAGTCATTGAGAACGAGAAGGTCGTCATTAGTAACTAATCATAATTTTACTGATTCGTTGAGGGTCGTCATTAGTAACTAATCATAATTTTACTGAATCGTCGAAGTCATTGACAACGAGAAGGTCGTCATTAGTAACAAATCATAGTTTTACTCAATGGTTGAAGTTATCGAGAACGAGAAAAGGTCACCATTAGATGATAAAAGCCACTATATATATAACCCACTGCAATGCGAGCTCGCGGGAAACTTTGACATTTTCGTATTATTATCTTCTGAGAGCTCCAGTATACCAGGACCCCCGGCAGTAACACGAGCCGAGTCTAGATGTTTACTAGGGATTGAGCGATTCATCAAAATCGCTGCCGATGAAATGACCATTACTCACGCATGCGGCGGATCGCTCAGCGCGGGCTTCTCGCGAGACTTTCAAGCAGTCATTACTAATCCGAAAATGTAGTGAGTATGTATATACAAAACGAACTGTATTACTTAGCGTATTACCAAAAACACGTCCGTTTTACTTATTTTTGTTATTACTTAGTAAGCTGACCTTAGCCAAATTTCTATTTACCTAACAGATTGAATTGAGGATCAGAGAACACATCTTTCGAAAACGATAGAAAACATAAGTTGATAAACCCACGATAAGATGCAAAAAAGATGCTCTGACGTTTCGACTCAATCTCGAAATCGATGTTTATAAATTCACCAGCGCGATTTATTGCATTAACTTTATAAATGAGTGATATCATAAACATGGTTATCATCGGCTGAGTTCCTGGATGTTTTTACTTCGTTTCTATCTTAATCCAATCCAGAGATATGAGCGAAATAAAAAAAAAATAAACGGGCAAAAAAAAGGGACAAAAAATTCAACGATGTGAACCCAGCGGTTACCCAAAAATGGCGCCTGGAAACTGTTAAACGGCTTATTATCTATGAGCCATTTTCAAAATCCGTATGGGGTAAGAAAAACAGTAAATGCACTAAGACCGGGGCTTCATCGGAATACGAAGAACTTTGATTACGTATTCTGGGGTAGAACTGCCCTTCACCAGCGCTCCCGTTAAAAAATCAAGACCGAGTGGGCGTCGTGTACCCCGCAGGCGCCAACTAACGAATTACTATCTAATACGAAGTCTCCAAGGCTTCACCGTGCGCGCTTATCGGATCAGTAACCCGCGGTCGAAATCCGACGTCGCGGAGTAACTATGAATATTTATTCGAAGCTAACGACAGCCGCGTCAGGCGACGTGACGGCCGTTTATGACGAGGAGCGTCGACAGTCGTCGAGCAAAAATTCATCACCCGTCGCTTTGTCCCCCGATGAAAAGGGTGTCCGCATTAATAAACCAACGGGACGAATGCCGAATGATATCGATGATCGACAGGTAGAGGTGCGCGCGCGTGTCCTCCGAGGAATCCCACCATCCAGACATAGCTTCGTCGTCGATACTGAATCGTTGAAGTGATTGAGAATAATTTGGTCGTCACTTGTAACTAGTCATGATCATGCTGAATCGTTGATATCATTAATTTATTGAGAATGAGAAGGTCGTCATTTTTAACTCATCGTAATTTTACTGAATCGTTGAAGCCATGAAAAAGGAAAAGGTCGTCATTAGTTACTAAACATAATTTCACTATGAAGGTTGTCATTATAACTAATAATGATTTAACTGAATCGTTGAAGTTATCGAGAATGAGAAGGTCGTCATTAGTAACTAATCATAGTTTTACTGAATCCTTGAAGTTATTCAAAATGGAAGGTCGTCATTAGTAACTAATCATAATCTTACTGAATCGTTGAAATCATCGAGAATGAGAAGGTCGTCATTAGTAACTAATCATAATTTTACTGAATCCTTGAAGTTATTGAAAATGGAAGGTCGTCATTAGTAACTAATCATAATTTTACTGAATCGTTGAAATCATCGAGAATGAGAAGGTCGTCATTAGTAACTAATCATAATTTTACTGAATCGTTGAAGTTATCGAGAATGAGAAATATTTACAATATGATGAGGTTTTTCTTTTTGTCGCTTCAACGGATTTTCTGTTTAACCGAAATGTCTAACGGGAGTTATTTCGAGCAGGCAGTTTCCAAAATAGTTAATAAACACGTTACGTATGTTACCCGGTAAAAACCAGATTTGCCTCGAAGCTTGTGAAAATTAATTAACACCGAAATTAATTCAACCCGGAGCTTAGGTGCGGAGAAATCAAATCACGCTTTAGATCGAATTCACGGTTGACATTTCGAAACGACTCGTCAGCCGCGCGACCCGAGGCTGCAACGGGAGCGGCCGTGCGCCTAATCGGTACGTGAGGGGATATAATTAGATTACATTCGCTAACATCGGATTAAAAAAATCCGAAAGATGGTTTTGTCATTTCCTCGGAAATATCCGGATGACTTTCTCGGAAATATTCACGCGAAACCTTAGCAGACGGTGTCGCGTGATCGTGTGGGATCGTTCCGAATCGGAACTCCGAGTTCGGTCAGCAATTTCGTAAATTGAACCCATTCTTTCCGTCCGCTCGGATCGGATCGCATCGATTATTTCAGGTATTCTCGTTCTTTATTCGTCGACGGCGCTTTTAACGAGAATGAGCAAATATCGCGCGCAGCCCGCCGCGGCGATCGACTCCCACGCGCACCGCCTACGCGCGTGCTCGAGAGGATTTTGTCGACGAACGAACGCGGTAGGCTCGTTCCGGCGTTCTCGAGTTCAGCGGATATAAACGACACTCGACTCGGCGATGATGCTGGCTCCGGGCGAACTGTTTCAACCGTATTCGCCGTAAGAGTTCATTTGTGTCACAGCGTAAACAACCCTATTTAGGCTGAGAAAATATCTATAACTTTCTCTCGCATTTCGACTGAGCTGAAAAGTTGACCGAGCCGGCCACCATCCTAGCCCGTAAATAATTCTATCTAAAATCCTGATCAAGCTAACAATAACAGACCCTATGGCTATAGAAAATAACTGTTTCCAAATTTCAAGTCAGTTTACCCTCCTGACACCCGACTTATTTTTGAGAAACAAAGTATCATTGTCTTTCAGCCTTATTATAGCCGAACTACATCAACGACATCGACGACAACGACGCCATAAAAGGTTAATCCCAATGAAGTATCCCATACGTTTAATGCCGCGGATATGTCGACCACGTAGATCGAGAAGATTTGCGTTCGGTAAAAGCCGCGCGATAGTAAATGACCACTAAGGGAGGTGGAATAGGTAACGCGAATATTTCATCAGTTTTCCAATAGCGAGTAGTACTCCCCGACGAGTTCGCTCGACTCTACCGACGTTCGCGCCCAAACATCCTAGAAGGACATCGCGTACAAATTGTCCGAACAGAGAGTCTTTTTACTAGCGGAGGTCGAATAGATAACTCGTCAGAACTAGAAAGATTCGTATACTAAATGGAAAGAGTCGAGAGGTCGAATTTTTAAAGAGTCATAAAAGCAACAAGAATAATATCTGCGCGTAAAGAGTAAGGTCCGCAGTTTTAGAAGGTTTTAGTAACGATACCGATACCAGTAACAGCTCGATCGGGCAAGCGGGCTGAAATTAATATTGTAAATCTCGACTTACCTTCTACCTTGCTTTGGATTTTCTTATTTCGTGAAATCTTTTTTGCCTTCAGAAGAAAATGTCCTGAAAATAGATCATCTGAATTCCATAAGTCAACCTTCAGATACGTGCCTACGCGTTTCAGCACCACCTTAACGCATAACCTTAAACTGATGCTCGTACCCTAAACCCAATACCTATTTAAAGATGAAACAATTTTAGCGGCGCTTAAACGAAAAACTGGTTTAAACGAAGGGCAAAACGAAACTTCAAAAATGTTTTTAAAAAATGGTGGAGCTTATATGCCAGATTTATTTTCTAAGGTCGCCGGAATTAGCCGTTACTATAAACACTAATCCCTTGCGGGTTAATTCTTAAAAGCGCGATCTATTAAATAGGACCAGACGTTACGTATTAGACGAGAAGGTAGCGACGCAAATTGACAACGTTTTGACAAAACAAAAAAAAAAGATAACCAATTAAACTCCGGTTGAACGTGTGCGGTCTACACGCAGAAAATATCTGCGCGTGATTTACGACCTAATCGAGTCCGACACGGTTTCGATTTATCGACTACGAAAATAACCGTTATTAGATACAAGACGCGAGATATACGACATGAGAGTTCCGTCATTGGACATCCGACAGTAGGCATTCATCATCTCTCCGCGCGCGCGCGAGCACGAGCGGTAGGTAATTGGATTCGTTAACCGTTACCGGCGCTGAGATTGAACAAAATTCGACCAGAAAATGGCAATTAAAGATTGTTTATTTCAAAAAGTCTAAGGATGGGCGCAGTTCGTTGTCCAGAAAATCTAATCGAATTATTGAATGGGCTTTCTCGATCGGGTGGAACAGAAATCGCTGTCTAAATACCGTATCTTTAAAACATACCCCACAACAATTTGATGAAATCATGTCCGTAGACATTTCTTGTGTAGACCTACCCCATGATGAGAGAGTCGCTTTAACGAATGAAATGTTCTAGTGCGAAGTGACGACGATCAGATTTCGAAAGTTTGCTGATCAGAAATCTAATTTCAGGTGTTTGCGGTTCTTTTTCAATTAAAAATGTCTCGGGTGATATAGCATGGCCGATCAGTTTCTGATAGTGTGCCGATAAAATGTCTAATGTTTGATGTTCGTTCGTAATTTCTTTTTCAATCAGAAATTTTCAATTAGAAGTGGAGAACTTCCAATCTCTCGAATTGCCAACAACGATTTTTAGAAAGGACAGACAGCATTAAACTCGATGTTTCTGTCTTGTATTTGCAGGTGCACTCTGCCGAACATGAATTACAGCAGCTTCCAACAGGTAAAAACAGCATGTACAGTCTATCTTTTAGCTACTTAATAATGTGCATAACTTCCGATGCCTAGAAATTTAGGAATACGCGAAACGCAGTACAGTATTACTACCAATACTGTACAGAGTTGGTGTCAAATAATGGTTAAGATTTTGTGGAATACAGTAGACTCCGTCTCTAACTGCGGTTAAGTTGAGACTGGTAAAATTGTACCCCGAGTTGGTGTCAAATACTGAGTAAGAGTTTTTTTTTAAATACAGTTGATTCTGTCTCTTACTGCGGTAAAGTAGAGACTGGTAAATTTATACCCCAAGCCGGAGTCAAATACTGAGTTGAAAAAGAAATAAAATAAGAAATAAATAAGACACTGTCTTTAATGACTGGTAAAATTCTACCGTGGGTTATTGTAAAAAATGAAAAAAAAAGAATGAAATTATGATTGAATTCTTGCTCTATCGTCTCTCGTAGGATCCGACGACAAAGCCATCCAAGTGGAAACGACCAAAACGAAATCGGAATCGAGCGTAAACGGAAAAACCGAAACGAAAGTGAAAACGGAAACAAAAGGTTAGAAACAAATTGTCCTGACAAACACTTATTAATCATTTTTTGCCAATAGAAATTCTTTATATACTCTTTTACTTATGAACATCATTTGAATCAAAATATCACCAAACCGCCTGATTTAGCTTCCGACCGTTGGCTGGCTTGAGCCATGGACATATATATTTTAACTTTGACTTTGCAACAAGTTTAAAATGCAAAATGGTGACATATAAGTCAGACTTAAAAGTAATCTTACAACCAATTCAAGACTAGTCATAATGATTTAAGAACACTTTTCGACCTAAAATCCTAAAATGAAACCCAACCCAGGCGATCAAACCATTGTCTATAGTCGGTTTTCCGAGACGAGCTCTACGACCTCTTCTTACCATTTCTATCAAATAATATTTTGCTTTTCGTATTCCTGAATGGACTCATTCATAAAAAAAAACAGTGCATAGAAACAGTTTTGAAAAGGTCAAGTAACTTGATTCGAAACGTCAAACAGTCATTTAGTTTTTTCTTAATACTATAGGTTTTTGCTTCAAGTTAATGGGTTTTCTAATAGCCTAGTTTTAGTTCGAAATTGACCTTAAGGTTAAAGCATTGGAAAAGAATCCCAGAGCCAAACTTAGCCGAGACCTGATGAACTGAGTTCTAATAGCTTAGGAACAATTCGTACAAATATTTCTTTGTGCCAAATGAAAAGATTGCTAAATATCAAAGTATCCTTGGCCTGTCGAATTTCCATACAAAATTCGACAACAATCCTTTAAAAATCGTAAGCCAAATACTAGCGACTCATAGAAATTGAAATATGAGTCTTACAATTTTTCTAGTAGCCCTCTACGCAGAGAATATTCATACCGAATTTGGGGATGATTCACTAAAAGCTTGAATAAAATGAGTTCTAATACAGGAAAACGAACGCGTTTCGGCCATTAGCATCCGTTGATCTGCATAATCGATATCCAGAAATTGAAGTCTGTTCATTTTCTTTTTTTTCAAATTTATTTTCTTCGTCAGTGATGAAACCAAAAAGCGGCGAAATCGTCGCCGACGTGCAGAAAATACAGACCACTCAACAAAAAGACGGCGAGAAACCGATAGTTAAAACTGAGATAGACGTGCCTGATGAGAACGTTAAAAGCGTCGTCGATGGACAGGTAAAGAATTACACGGAGTCGAGGCATCAAACAACCTTTCAGTAACTGACCGCTGTACCGCGGTATTTAAACACTGGTTTACATTAAACAACCTTTCAGTAACTGACCGCTGTACCGCGGTATTTAAACACTGGTTTGCATTAAACAACCTTTCAGTAACTGACCCCTGTACCGCGGTATTTAATCACTGGTTTACATTAAACAACCTTTCAGTAACTGACCCCTGTACCGCGGTATTTAAACACTGGTTTACATTAAACAACCTTTCAGTAACTGACCCCTGTACCGTGATATTTAAACACTGGTTTACATTAAATAATCGTTCAGTAACTGACCCTAGCACTTCGGTTAACATGAAGTATTTATTTTCAGAACGCAATACCGAACCCGAGAGAGTTCACGCCACGAGCCGTTGCCGAATACCTATTCGTAACGCATGATTTGGCGAGCTTCTTCGGAGCGCTCGAAGACCTGGTGAAAGGCAACGTGGTAAGTAGACTGAAAAATCGCATCATTCGGGAACATTTCTTTCAAAAAACATATGTTACGATTCAACCAAATCTTGGGTGGTCGATACAAAATTTATCGATTTACCTCAATTCTAAACACGATAATTTTAACTTACCCACACAGTTCGAAGGCTCAAGTATTCAATAGTATTTAAGTATCTTCATTGCGCAGTGTGCTCGGTGTCATGTACAAAGAAGGCTGACAATGTCTTCCGTATCGGGTCCCCCTCTAGCGACCTGAAGAGAAAAAAACAAGTAAAATCTTCATCAAAAGGCATCTTGACATTTGCAACACAGCCGATTTTGTAATGACATTATAAAATCCCAACGAGAGTCCGAAAAATATATCTTTGCCTTAACGATTTATTTCAGCGTTTCAATAATGCCCCCAAGGAATGTTAATGTTCTAAGTATATATGGACTTCATGTATCGTAACTTAATTATAACGTGTTTATGGATAAATTGATGATTGATTAGAGGAAGGATATAATGGAAACGTCGTTTGAATCCTAGCTCAACGAAAAATTTGCGATTCTATTTCTTTTCATAAGAGCTCGAGACCGAAATCATAATAAGAAGACATTTTTTATCGCATTTTGGTCGGCTATTTACAACGCTCTCAGTGACGTCACGATGTAACTAACTCATACAGATACATTTTTATGTTTCGTTCAGATGACGGTAGAGGACGCTAAATCGTACGAAGACGACGTCATGCGGCAATACCAGCAACTGTTGAACGAGGACGACGAGAAGATGTACGGCTTAGTCGAACCCGACTACCTGAACGAGGTACGGTTCCTTCTATAAATCCCCCTATGACGTCGTCGGATATACCTCCCGACGTACGCGATTCCGTCTATTGAAACTTCCATAACAGATCGCTGCCTTAGAAATTCCCCCAGTGACGTCACGGAATATTATCCCGAAACAATTCCGTCTGTAGGTACTAATACGTAAAAGCTGGTTACGTCCCATATCGCCGTATGACAGCACTAAACTCATTATACTAAGTAAAATGATCAGAGATGGTATAGATAATGGTATAGATAATCGACCACGTGGCCGGGACAAGATCGAATTTCACATTTTAAAAAAGAAGAGTTTTTTGTTGACGTCATAGGCGCTTTTATACGGCAGCAATTTGTTACGAACCGATACACGAGCCATTATGAGTCTGTAGTGATACACGATAGCAAACACGGACGCTATTGTCGGTGGTTGCAGGTTAGGTAGGTCACACGAATTGACCGATTAAAATCCAAGCGCTTTCATATATGTCGGCATGTAGAACCCACGTTGATGTATATACTACGCGCATTTTACCATGCTCGGCAATAGGCAGTATTGCAGTATATTCTAGTAGACCCATACGCAAAGAATATTCATACCGAATTTGGGGATGATTCACTAAAAGCTTGAATAAAATGCGTCTTCTCTTCCTCAGCCGGAGGAGCCGTTCACCGTCTATGACGACGACAGCGATATCGGCGACTACGCGTACGGGGACGACAGCTACGAACAGGCGTTACCGAAACGACGATTCGGCGGCGAAGATCGCGGCGCGGCCGTCGCCAACGAAGACATCCACACGTTCGACCTCGATAACATGATGCGCAAGGCGGCGCTGCAGTCGGCTCTCGATCGCGAACTGGTGCGATACGCACTTACCCCTTATCGTACGTATAGTAATTTGAATTTTAATCGCGATCTAAGGAAAAAATAATTTGCTATGAAGTTATGTAACAAACTTAATACAATTCATCAGCACACTTTCCAACCTGATCGTCCACACTTCACATGTGGTCAGTGCTTAATTCACCGGAGACATTTTGAGTTAAAAATCAACTACAAGCACCAGACATTAGATATTTTTAGCACGGTTTCAAAAACTGATCGTCCACACTTCACATGTGTCCAGAACTTCATTTGAGAGATTTATAATATAAAATACACTGCTTACACCAGACATTCGATTAGACAATTCATCAGCACACCAAAAAAGCTAATCGTCTACACTTAACACACTGGAATAATGAATGTGTCTGATAGGTTAAAAATAGGCTGTATACCTCCATCTATAAAAAACGCGAACCTCGCGCATTACTCGTTCGTAACTATCGTATTTCATGACACATTTTAAAACTATTGCCAGCTTTAAACCCATTCCTTGGCAATGTCACGTGAGATATGGTAATGTAAACGTTGGCCTACTGACCTGTGTCCGTCCGCTAGATGGCGAACAAATCGAAGGTGGCTGTCAAACTGCATGTTTGAAAGCTATCTTACAGTCATTGAAATGCCCCAACACTGATAGGTTGCGGGACTTTTTGATTTTTTTTGGAAAAATTGCTCATTCGGGCCTCAGGATTTTGATTTAATGTACCATGGAATGGGTTTTTGACGGGAAAATACTTGTAAGGTTAAAATCGAATTTTTTTTTCAAATATAATTTTTTCACGAGGTTTAACGTTTGGTAGCTTCATCTGGTAAATGAGTATAGCCAATGGAGAAACGAAAGTCTTTTTCGATAAGTCGAATGACAATAATAAGATATTCTATTTTTCTTGTAAGAAATGACCAAAAAAATCTTTTTCATTTTTCACGATCAGTCAACGAACGCGAAGAAGAGCCGGACATGGCCCAGTTACTGGACAACGAGGCTCTGACCGAAGAAGAAGCGTACGAACTGCGAAAAGACATGCAGAACATGAGAGCCGAAGAGGAAACTGACGATGAATCGCCTAAAGCGGCGGAGAGCGACGACGACATACAGTCGGAGGAGAAGAAAGATGACGATGACGAGGAAACGGGCCCGAATACCGAAGAAGAGATGCACAAGGAAATCGAAGGGCGACTGGAGAAGAAGGAACGAAAAAAGAAAGGTATTTTTGAAAGTGGCGCGTATTTTAGCATAAAAAGATATTTTCCCAATCGGCTCTAAACATTCGGGTGACTAAATTGAGACTTCGTGCCGCCAGATGTCCCGCTAGATGGCATGCGAGTCAATAAGAGAACTTGATCTAAATCTAGCTCATTTTCTTTCTGAAATTTCATCTAGATTTTAAGATTTTCACATAAAGAAAGCAGCACCGTTGAGTAATCGTTTTTGCCATTGCATTCGTTTTAGCCGAAGCTGAGAAAAAAGCGGCCGAAAAGTCTGAAGAATCAGAAAGGTGAGGTTAAAGGTCTTTTGAAAAATGATGATTTACAAACACCAGATATTAAATATTTGATCAGTATACTTTCAAGAACGGATCGTCCACACTTAAATATTGTTCAGGATTTCACCTGAAATGTACTGCAAAAACAGACTTTAAACATTTTATACGCTCACTTTCGAAAAGTGACCGCCCACACTTCAAATATTTCCATGACTTATATCTGGGATATTTTCTATATAAGATTGACTATATCGAGATTTTCTATCAAGCCGCGTATACCCTATAGCCTTAATTGTTATCAAGGAGATAGAGTCAATAATTTTTCTTCGACTTATTAATTATGTTTTTCTTGCAGCGACAAGAAAAAGAAGAAAAGCAAAGAAATCACCGCCGAAAAGAAAGCCGTTAAAAAATCCGCCGAGGTGGCAGCCGCGTAATCCGTCTGAGCGTATTTTGCGAACGACCCCGACGCGACAATTCCGTTTATTCCGCATTTTTAAAGAGCCCCGGTCAGCTCGGTGACGGCGTCGATTTATTTGTGAAAAGTGACGAGTGATGGTTATTTTCTGTTTAAGATTTATCTTAATTCCATACGAGATAATTTGTTTTAAATTTCACCGAGAAATGATATGGGAGTTAATCAAAGTCGTCGGACTCGATTTATCAAAAATTAAGTTATCAATTTATTTTTGCTTAATCTATTCAAATATCAAATACGAAATCCTATAGGATACGACGAAAAAAAGAAAACATTCGCTCCGCCTCCTAAGAACCGGTGGTTGAATATTGTATTACGCGTGTATTACGTCATCGATAACTGTGTTCTATCTATAATACGTCGTTCTCTGATGAAATAATGTGTTGTGTTCTACGTCATCATATCAAGTACGGTGTATACGTGACGATGTAAACATCGAAATGTGTACTTCGTCACCGCAAACGAGATCTATTGAATTAATTAGAACAATAAGAACAGTCCTAGTTCCATTGCTGATCAGCTGCAATTAACGTGGGAAAAATACGCGCAAATGACTCGAAACGGGACTTAAGGGCCATTTGTTTACTTGTATCCGTTGATAATGTTAACAATAAAAAAACGGTAATGCTATTCCGCTGCACACAAAATTACAAAAATTATTATCAACATGTATTCGAGAATGATATATCAAAAATCGGAGACAAGTTCATTTCGTATTTAAAGTCAGAAATCCCTATTTCGAGATTAAAAAAAAGAAATAACCTCTGATTAAACGCCCTGTTAATGTGACAACGTTGTTGAAGGTCCTACGCTGAGAAAAAATTAAAAGAATCTGATAAGTTTCCTTGACTGAGTTTGACTTAGACGAGCAGTTTATTTCGTAGTTCAGACTGATATCCCAATTAAAGATCAATTAAAATTACTCGGATAGCGAAATCACGCGTTCGATCAATTAACTACTAATTGTAATAATTATCGAAGTTTTCATTTTGTTAGACATTTTATCCTATGTAAATAGAATTGAAGTGACAATATCGTGAGCTTTTGTTTCGCCCGCTGGTTTGCACTCGCATGCCACCGAAGCCTTTAATCCAGCCGCTGGCACGCGAGGACCACGCGCGCCGCATGAAAATACACACAAGCCTACGCACGTGATAATACACTGTCGTAATTATAATCATGGTTATTATTGGTGTTATTATTATCATTATCGTTGAATTTTCTTATTTTGATAATTTCAATACCGACCGCGTACGCGATCCCTCTGTGAATATCGACCAGAAATTAAAATCCCCGCTTACCAGGGCGGCCTTCCGAATTCCGCTGCCGACAAAACGCGTATCGTAAATCTTCGGACAACCTCTCGTAAGAGATGGCTGCCGACCGAGTTCCCATATGACGTCACAAAGTTGCCTATTCGTTATCTAGTGTTTAGACAGTTCCAAGAAACCTGCTTAGCATCCGGGTCGCCCTACAAGATGGTCGAATCGCAGGCTCGTTATTAGATTCTCGAATCCGGGCATAAAAGAGAGAAATCTACAATAACATCCCCTCTAGACTTACTCGAATTGCCTACCAGCGTATGGATATTTCCAGCCATTCTTTCCGCGATTGTTCCAATGATTTGCCGACGTCTGCACAGGAACTTCGGTAAAGGCAGCCATCTTTTCGAACAGCGACTCTGGTAATGAGTCATTGCGTTGGTTAGCCGCAAAAAAGGACAAATGATAGATACCTTATCTGATAAAGGGAGAGCCCAGTGTTTAATTAACTAACTTCAGCCCCCCCCCCCCCCCCAAGAGCATATATGTAAATATCATACACAAAGACAAAAAACTATACGGTGATAATTTTTTTGTGAATTACGTCATTGTTGTTATTGTCACGTGGTAACGCGACGAGCCGTTCGAATCCATAATATCAGCGCGAGTCTTTCATTGGCGATCGTTACAATTTAAAACCTCATTTTTTCATATTTTCTGGCAATTCATCTTTATCACTTTATCAAAATCCGTCAGAAAAATTAAACATTTATATTTTTGCATTAATTTTTTCAGATTTTTGTATTTCTTTGTGTTTTCAGGAAGATTTTATCAATTTGTTATTATCAAATCAGTCCGATCAAATTCTATCGTCATTTTTGGGTAATCATTTTCCAAGAATTTTGCTGATATGCAGCAAGCGCCAGGAATATTTGTTTGTAAACTTTTCTGTCCCCACTTGGAAATTCACGCAATTTCTCCGAAATCGTTTTCGGCAGTGTAGCGCACTAAATGAATGTTTTTTTTTTCTGGTATAGACAGCGAAGTAAAGTAAATATCGTTTTTCGAATATTAGTTTCAGTCACTCGGATTTCGTGGATTCTAACGGCTCCATATTAAGCGTATTCGTCAACAAAAGATAAATTCTATTCCACTGTCGGTTTTTTAGCGCGCTGATAAAATCTCTCGGGAGCGGGCAATGGCAATCGAGTTCTCATTGTTACAGAGATTACGCACGACTGTTCTTCGCTCTTAACCATCGGAGCCCAGTCGATTCGGTAAATCCTAGTAAGACCGGAGACAGATTTCTTCGGCATATCGCTTCATGCCGAATTTTGTACGGTGTGCCATGAGCGACGCTACGCGAAATTTCGTGCTGGATTTTGTGGGCTATATATATATATATATATATATACAGTTCTACATATTGTGAGCTTGAGGTTACTCTGAGCGCTTGGTACCGCGGTCCGAATTGCGTTATTCCGAAAGAGTTCGAAAACTCGTCGCCGTTGCTTGCTCGCGAGGGTTCTAGGCTTTTGTTTCGAGTGCGATAGCGATGGTAAACGCTAAGTCACCTCTGACCACATTCAGGAGAGTGGGGATTCGAATTCGGCACCGTTGAGACTCAACCGCCGATGTCGCGGTATCGAGCGAGTCTGTGCGATCGAAAATGTAGCATTCAAAGAAGTAGAGGAGCCTTGTAGAAAATTGATAAAAGTGAAAACATTCCAGTTCCGCGTTAGCTTAACTGATATTAGTTGGAATAACGAGCTTTCGCTTCCAGTGTATATAATATGAGGGTTTTCAGGCAAACGAGTTTACTAACGATATCTTCAAAAATTGAAATAAAATGATAGAAAATATCGCCTTTCTCATTTATTTACGATGCACTAGTAAAGGAAGTTCGTAATTTCGAATAAAATCATATTAACCTATGCGGAACTACCTGTTTTCGTGTATAAGGTTGTAAACGTTGGAAGCGTGGCGTTGAAAGGTGTTTGTTTTTTTTTGCGAAATCGGACAGTGTTATATCATGATACATTATGTAAAATAAAAATGTATATTTTGAAACGAAGTTTTTCCCGGTTTATTTCGATTTCTTCCGATGTTAGAAAAGGCTGTTTTATGCGCCGGAAATCGTGGCGACACGCAGCCTGGAAACACCCGATCGAGATAACGACGGCAGAATTTTCACGCAGAGCAATGAATACAAACTAGGAGAGGAAAAGAAAAGGAGCCGTTTTAAACCTGACGTCGAATCAGAAAACGACGTAAAGACAGACAGAACTATGAATGTTGAAATTCAACTGTTTGTGTTTAGATTACGGGCTCTCGCTGCTAGTGTTATGTAGTTCGATCAGGGAAATACGAAAACATTACACTTAAATACACGGATTAACATTAAACGTCTATATGGATTATCTGGCATATGTGTATATCGTTTAACAAAAAGTAAGTCAGCCAAACGAGTTTGCCCCGAAAGTATCAATGAGCGACTTCAACCAGAAGCCCACGCGCGAACCTATAGTATAGATGCTCGAATGCCACTGACGAACGTACAGTTATCAAAATCAGAATTATTTCTAGGTAGAGTAGTTCCTAAATCGGCTAAACATCGATTAACATCCATAGTAGAATAAACACAGTATAAACTAGCTAAGATTCGATTAACATCTACAGTAGATACACTCAAACGTATAGAATAGATGATTAAACCCATTATGCGCAAATTCAAAATTTCAATGTATTACTCCATGCTTGATTACTGAGAAATATACTCAATTAACTTCTTCTTTCCTGTATATAAAGGCCTCGTTTGTAGTATATGCATGGCAACACTGACAGTTTCATTACTAATTTCAAATTTTGACTTTTGAATACCAATTTTCTTCTTTAGTAGTTGGTTTTTCTATAAAAATAACTACCGTATACATATCACAGATAATAGCGCGCATACCGAAGCCATGTCCAATTAAAAGTCGGTCATTTATCACAGAATGTAGCCCATATGAATATATTACGAGGAAAACTCGGCGTCAGTCGGATTGAACCTCGCATCGACTACTGCGACACTCGTTGCAGGCCCGTATCAACTTCTTCAGCTCCGACTCCTGGTAGCGCACGTGTTTCAGGTTATCTTCGTACGTACGTCGCAGCGTGCCGTTCATCGCGTCCTGGGCCGGGTCGGTCTCGTCTGCGTACGCCTGTTCTAGGGTGTCCTCCAGCCAGGCCCGGTCGGCGCAAACTTGCCGCAGTTCGTTGACCAGCAGCTGCAGGTAGCGCATGTGCTCGGCGCCGCGTACCTCGACGCGCTGTCCGCCGCCGCGACGTCGAGGCGTCGTAACGTCGATAGGCGGCACCAACGGGCGGGCGGCGACTGCCGGGTTCTCGGCAAAGTTCGGCGCGCTGGCCGGACCACTGAAATTCTGATTAACGCTCAAAGCGTCGGTCGTTTTTCGACTGACGTTCGACGCCTCTTTGCGAAGCTTCGCGTCGGTAGTAGGCACCCGGTCGTCTCGGAGTTTCTCGGGCTTCGTCGCATTCGACGTGCCGACCCGTTCGCCATCTAGCGGTCGTTGTTGACCGCTCTCTTGCGACGCTAGGTAATTGCGGTACATAGTGTTCTTCGACGATCTCGGGCTTTCGGCATCCCACGGTAAACTGCGCGCGCGTATGCGTATGTTTCGTTTGTTTGTCGCCTCTTTTTCGGTCGTCTTTTCGCCGGTGTCGACCGGGCTGGTTTGACTGTCGTTCTCGAGGCGGCTCGCCGGCGGGATCGCGTCGGGCGTGTCCGTCTGGACTGCCGTGTCGACGCGATTCGAATCGGCGACGCTCGCCGGCGAAGTCGGTACCGACGGAACCCGATAGATGTCGACGTTGTTCTCGGCGTATGGGGCGATATCGTCGGTTTGAGTAACCATCGAAAGTTTCCTCGGTTCTTCGTCAGTTTTATCTTTAACCGAAGGTGCTTCGTTCGTAGCATTTGCCGGTTTTCCAGCGTCCATCACATCCGAAGCGGTTTTTACCGTTTCCTCGTCATCGGCATCGTTTGCTTTGTCATCGTCATCAACCACAACGGCATCACCGCCATCGTTGTCATTATCGCCGTCATCTTTCATCTTCTCCTCATCCGCTTCGGGTAACTCTTCCAATGTGGGCCCGGCGTCGCGATCTCGCTGGCGACGCGCGGACGTGACGTCACGAGATAGGCTATCGAGCGCCGTCTGGCGGTGGATCATGTCGTCCTCGATGTGGTTGAAGCGGTACAGTATATTATTCTGGACGGCGTTGATCGTGTGCAGCGACTGCAACATGCGCGCCATCAGTACATCGCTTTCAGCGATCTCGTTGCTCAGATGAACCCGCGGTCTGCCGTCGACGGGTATCCCTACGACCACTTCCCGGTGATCGCTACCTCGTCCGGACTTTGTCCGCTTATCGACCGAACTCGCCCGGTCCAGTCGATCGCGCTTATTACGCGAAGTCGCAGGCGATTTACGAGCCCGGCGTTCGTCTAAACCGTCGAATCCGGCGGCGCGGTCGTCGTCCACTGGAAGTACGGCGGGTATATGGCCGAGCGGTCTTTCCGTGTAGCGGGCCGGGGCTAGCTCGGCGCTGCATCGGCTCTCCAATCGTTCACGGTGATGCAACGGTCGCGGCCCGCGATGTTTTTTGACGAACGTTTTCTGTCGGGATAGCCCTTCGTCCTCCATCGCCAGCCGCGCGATGTAGTCATCAGCGGCCGATATATCGTTATTAAGGATGGTAGCCGTTTGACGGGCGATGTCGGCCACGTACGGTTCGATTATAACCGGCTGGTTTCGCCTCGCGTCCGCCCATCCCCGCTCGGTCGACGCGGTGTTGGCCACGAACGTGCGGCTTCGTCGTCGCTCGTCCGAGTTCTGTTCGAGTTGAAACCTGACGCGCGGATCTCTTCGACCGGGCACCGGTACGGTCGACACGCGGCCGCGACGACCGACGTTCGAAGCCGTCGGCTTGTCGACGGTATCGCCGATGTGTATGACACCGAGTTCGTTGACCAGTTCACGCGTGAGTTGTAGTTTCACGCCGATCGGTAGATTTTCGTCCCACGACGGTTTTCTCGTTACCAATTCCTCACCCGCACCTATGATTCCGTTCATCGTTTCTCCGCGGGGCGGCGCCACCAGCCCGTGACTCCACCGCGACTTTTCTTCGAAGTTGAACAGATTTATATCTCGGATATTTCCGCCGCGGGGTCTGATCTGCCCTTTCTTCTCATTATTTCGCCTACGCCCGACGCGCTTTTTATGATCGCGCGAGTCGTGCCCGGGAGATGACGTAACGGCTCCGGTGACGTCAACGTCATTGTCGTCGTTGTCTACTTCGACCATGGGAACGAATCGCACGGTGCGCGCGTGGCCGTCGATGTAGATGGTTTGCGGTTCGGAGACGATGAACGTACGATTGGCGATCCTCGACCCGAGACCGGGTTGACCGCCACCGTGGGCATGCGTCATATTTATTTGACCGTTCTGAGGTCCATGTGCTTGGGTCATATGATGATTTGGATGTTCATGTGCCATGATTGCATTACCATCCTGTAACCCATGTTGTGCCATGTTCGAATGACGAATCGTTGATCCATGTGCCATGTTCATGTGATCGTTCTGGGGCCCGTATTGTGCCATGTTTATATGATGATTTGTTGCTTCATTCGCCATCTTCGTGTCGTGACCAATAGGGGCCGTTTGCGTCATATTCACGTGACCATTCGGAAGTGTACGTCCGTACCACTGGTTACCGGGCATCGGCACATTTGTTTGCTGCTGTTGCTGCTGCTGCTGCTGCTGCTGCTGCTGCTGCTGCTGCTGCTGCTGCTGCTGCTGCTGCTGCTGCTGCTGTCCATCTGTCGCAACCGTAACGTACGAATTATAATCCCAGTCCGTTTTGGAGTCCGAGTCCGTGTTGCCCGGATCCGAGGCACCGCGCAGCGACTTCCGTATGTCCGGGAACCTCGATTCTCGTAATTGGGCCAATTCTTTGACTACCGGATCCACGTCGGGCTTCGCGGTAGGATCCGGAGCCGTATCGACCGCCAGTTTTCTCGGGGTCGGCTCCGGCGGAGTCAACACGTGGCTGGGACTCTCCGGTACGATCTTCCTGACGCCGATTCTGCTCGACTGTCCGGGAGCTTGCGCGTTCTTCGTGTTCTCTTCTCGCGCCTTATCAATCGTCTCGGCGTCTTCGCTCTTCTTAGGCGGTCTCACTCGTTCTTCTCGCTTTCGCTTCGGCGCCGCCGTCTGCGTCGCGGCGTTGGATTTTGTCGTGCCCGCGTCGCTACTCAACGAGCTTACACCGCCGTTCACGTGGCTCCTCCTGGCAGCCGAGGAATCGACTACCCGCGGCGTTTCGTTATCTTCCAAATATCGATTCAGAGTCTCCTGCAGTATTTCGCTGTCGATCGTCGACGCCAGGCCGTCTTGTTGTTCCGCCGATTGATAACTTCGGCCGGTGTAGCCTTCCGTTCGATCACCGCGATTACCGTATCGACCGCTGCGATTAACCCTTTCCCCACGTTTACCGTATTCGCCTGGTAATCGCGTATTTCGCCCCGTCGAATTAATCCTTTCGTGGCGATTATCGTACCATTCGGTCGAGTTCTGACTCCGCCCGCTGAGTCGTTTTCGTGCGAGTCTTTCCGGGCCGGCTGTCGACGTGGTTTTAGCCGTGCGCGGCGTTCGGGAGTTTCCAAAGTTCGCCGAAGACGTCGCGCTATCGGCGGCTGTCAACCAGCGAGGCGGACTTACAGTCACGACGGTTTCGTCTGCTTCCGAGTCGGTGGCACCACCGCTCGGCCGCTGTCGCAACTTGTGGCTCGTCCGGAACGAAATCGTCTGCTCGTACTGATCGTCGATATCGTCATCACTATCGCCGTACTCCTCGCGTATCTGGTCGAGTTTTTGTAACGTTTGTTTCTGATATCTGAAAGAAATGGAGTAATCTGGGATTATTAATTGTGCAAACTACGGCGCCAAGAACACGAACCACTGCTTACATTCATCTAACGCAAAGCACAGCCAGTGTCTTAAGGATGACTTATCACTAATTGAGAGCCTGGTTCGAGAGCCTGCCATACCAATTAATGACATTGTAGACTCACAAAACCTGTTTAGTGGAATACACGTAAAACAGTGGCGTCATCAGATTCTGAGCGTCTGCTTCATTGATTGGCTCAGTATGGCGGCCGTTTGAACTGCATTTCGTAGTGCATACCCCAATCGTACATCCCATTTTTTAACAAGGAGATAATTTGTGACTCTTGTAGCACTGCCCTTAAACATATACCCCAGCTTTTCCATGGTGACGATTTGTGTCTTTTCTAACAGTACCCTACCCCGGTTTTTCATTTTCTCTACATAATCGTAGGTGTTCTGTCAATTTTGTTATTTTACCTGGCGACTGTTCCCAGCGACACTTCCACTTTGTTGACGATCGTTCCCACGAGTTTCTTAAAATTGCGGCACGTGTCGGGCATCAGCTCCCCTCCGACGCCGACGGCTGGAGTCGACGCCGGTTCGCTCGACTGCCTCAACCACTTCGGCGTCGACGACGACCGGTAACTGACGGAAACACCCGAACGATACGACCGGGTCCGATCGGTGTCCGTTGCCACGTCTTCGCGAGGCGTTTCGTAGCCCAGCATCTGGCGCCCACGATTTCGAGGCATGATTACAAAAAACTTGCGCGATAACTTTTCTGTTTCTTAATGATTTAATTGCAGAGAAGTTCTTAATACTAACGCTATTGTGGATTATTTACTGGAATATGATATTTGTGAAGAATTCGATTTTCTTAGATTTTCTTAAATTCTTAAACTAAAGTCTTTTAAAATGCGCTACTTTAACCTTGAGAAAAAGTTTGTATTTCCATTTCACTCGTTCTTTTGACGTTTGACACCAAAACCGCTTTTCCGACGCTACAACTGTTCAAATGTCCATTTTTCCATTGGAAATGTCAAAATTCCGATATCACCCAATTATTGATATAGTGTTTGCATACCAAACGAAATGACTCTTCATAAAAACCTTTCCACCATCGGTTAATTTGTTTAGTTATTTTCTACTAACTAGCAAATATCTTATTAATCCTAAACCACCGAAAACATTTGCCACAAAAGCTTATCCCATAAAAAGTGACAATAATCAGACGAATATATCCAAGAAAGTATTTTTTTGTATCTTTAACGCATATTCTTCCTTAGTTTCGACAAATCGTTCGACAACTCGGTACTTCTTCCAATCTACGTCTAAAGCACTATTTAAAAAGTTCGTAAAATTCGATAGTTCTTACACGTGTTCGCTCATCAAGATCTTAAAATATCTAACCGCTTCAAAAATACAGTTCCCGACTGAGGAAAAGGTCGCTCCATACCCTCAGCCCCACGAGCCGGTTTTCGACAATCGAATCGCGAAATAATTACTCCGATATAAAGACTCCGGAAGACGATCTCAGATCGCTGGACCAAGAAACGCCCGGACGACGAATTCTAAACCGTCAAAGTTAGTCTTTATCCTAGCAAACATTCGACTCCGTGGACTCATAATATACTAACTAAGTTACGTCTTATGTATATATGAAATCTATGCATCGTCAACGATTCAATACGTCTTATTTTCATGGCGTTTTCATAACTTCATTTATCGCGATACACGACAACAAAAGCGAGTTCGTTTATGGAAAGCGCTCGCTGGGAAAATCGAGGCGCACTTTCCCACGCGTTCTATTGTGCTATCGCCGAACGGTCGCACGCGCGCGCGCGCCCTAATTTCAGATCTTGTTTTGGTCGATCTATTTGTCCTCGGCGGCGAATACCTCCGCCTATGGTTTGTCACTAATAAACACCGGGGGCCGGTTCCATAGTCATGGCTTAGACTTAAGACTAGTCTAAGACTCTTTTAGTTATATAGCTAATCTAACAGCTTAAGACCAGTCTTAAGATTTAAGACCACTTTTGGACTTAAGTCTCGACTATGGAACCGGCCCCAGCAACGCACGCATCGACTGATAGTAGTAGAACATCGTTATGACGACCTCGGATTTTTAAAGATTCAATGATTTAAAGATGTATCGGTTATTACGAACATTGAAAACGGTATTAACTTCTATTACTGGTACCATCTCGTTAGATCGGCTATTAAACTAAGTTGGTGTTAGCCCGGTCTTAGGGCAAATCCATTACTTAATATGGATCCACTTCCTTCGTGTGATATGTATATACGTGTATTCTATATTACTCAAAGGACAATAAAGATATATTGAATTGAATTGGGATTGTGATCTCAGCAGTTAGACTGATGAACATTTATTTTCATGTCAAGTGCAATCCGAATTCACATGGCCAACAACCTTGTTACGGTTAGAAATATACATTCAAACGACAAATTCTCTCCTCCCACGTCACTACGGTGAAGGTTTTAATGACTCCAATGCGTGGTACTTAGTAAAATCCCTAGCTCCGCGAGCCGATGTAATTCAGTATTCATTAGCAATGACTTGAAATTCAATTTTTCCTATCGATCCTACGACGACGCCGACGGCGCCAGCGGCATCGGCGCGCGTGATGATAACGAGCATACTACATCGTTCGTACAGAGTCCGGTGAAAATCCCATTTAACGCGTCTAGCTGCAGCATGTGATACGGATTCGAATTCGACTCCTATACCAGGTGAGCTTATGGTTTTTCACTCATGTGTTCCTTATTCGATCGGTAAACGCGATTATAAATAGTTCCCTCGATCCGGCTGACTAGATTTATTTCTTTCAGGGATATATATATATATATATATATATATATATATATATATATATATATATATATATATATATATATATATATATATATATATATATATATATATATATATATATATATATATATATATATATATATATATATATATATATTATATATATATATCCCTGAAAGAAATAAATCTAGTCAGCCGGATGTACGTATCATCATATAATGATGTACGGTAAAATAGCGGAAGTATACGGTTAAATATCTACTTCGTTAAAGGCTAAACGCTGGTGTAATAATCTTGGGTCCGTATCGCAGTCCGGAAAAATTCGGCGTTTCGGCGTTTAGCGGTTACCCCTGCACACACACACACTATATTTTCCCATATACATAAAACCCTATAACTATTTATTCTACAGCGACATAAAATGTCACTGTTGATATTGAAAGATGTTACTCGTAGAATTGTAACTCGTAAGTCGTATGTTGGTTCAGGAATCTAGCGGATGGATGTACATTGTATTTATTATTTTTGTTTAGTTTTCATACTGATTTCTTTTTAACGACAACATCGCTTTCAGTTGATTTCGAAATCGACGCCTCGAAGCGCAATAAATTACGAAATTAGAAGACGCTACGATCATTCTGACTATATTTCGAAACTGGTTAAACATTGCAGCTGAAGAGTATTTACCAATTTGAACTTTTAAAGGAGAAAATAGATTAATGATGACTGTTCTTAATAAAAACGCTTTTTTCAGTAAGAAAAAACATGAAATGAGAACTAACGACAGAGTTAAACCGCGGTCACTGCTGCCGCTACTGCTGTTATAAGTTCGATTATTTGTAGACATGGTTTTTCTCGCTGCTCCCGCGCGTCTCAACGTGAAAATCAATCTGATAGTTATCAGAACCACAACCACTGTCGGGATTACTGTAAACAACAATGAACGAATTGACACCTCATAGTACTTAAGATAAATGTTCTTAGCAAATAAGGTGAGTTTTTGAGTCCATCTCTCGTGTCCGGTGCACGGATTGATAGAACGACGAGTATAATACCTGAAATAGTTTCTACAGTGATCACCTATTGTAATTGCCGCCACAAACGTGACATAAACGTAACATTTCCTTAAACTAATAATTGTCAGAGCGTTCAGAGGCCAACAAACAACAATATATCTGTCTATAGCAATAAGCAATGTTATCAGATCACTGACAGTTGAAAACAAAAGTCGAATGTTTTGAGTGTATGAATACATGCGCTTCATAGCGTGGTTTATTTCAGCAGTCATGTCCAGTAACAATGTGTGACTGTAGAGTCAATAGTGAAAGCCAAATACGATATAAGACAAACAAATAAACATATCCGAAACAGATATACACCGCAAATAGAATATACTGGTGTTGTTCGAACGCTGTTCTTTGGTAAGGACAAGAAAAGACAGCAAATTTGTACCAAAACCGCAGGTTGCAATGCCAAGAATTAAATGAGACGTGATCTGTAGATACAAATTCACGTGAAACGGTTTGTAATCAGCGTGATGAATGTATTTACACCGCGGATGAGGTTTAAACCCCGCCTCCTCGGTGATGGTTGTCAGGTCTGTTCCATTGAGGTCGAGAAACTGAGCATTAAGCGATATATTTTCTGAAGCCATCATAGCAGTCACTGGTCGAATTGGAAACAATCGGTTTTATTTTCCAAATCGGCGAATGTCACACTTTCTCGAAGGTGTGCGCTGACGCTGAGCGAGTATAAATTAACATACCGCAATTATCAACTTTCTAACGGAAAACAAATTATTCAATTTTTTAGTTAATGCTAAGATTACTACCAATTACGCGCTACCAATTACGCGCTCAAAAACGTCTTTTTTATTAACTAGAAATTCGCATTCCATTAGAATCGAGATATGACAGGGTTACATGAGATGTGACCAGTACTACATATAAACAGATCTAATACAACGCGTCTTTAACTACTGAAATATCTGCGTTTTAAGTCGCATGAAGAGCGTTCGAAATTCTAGAAACAAAGCGTCAATTCTCTTTTATTTTCTGAATTATCGCTTCACGCTTTACCGAAAGTAGGTATTCAAACACTTTCACAAATTGTACAATTATAGTAATAGGGTAAGTGTTGTTTCGTACCAGAGGTCGAAAGGTCGAGCTCATAAAAAATGAAAATAAATTCTCACACGCTCGAATTTATTTATATTCTTCACTCGCTCAACCTTTCAATCTCTGATATGAAACAAGACTTACCCTGTTACTCTAATGATATTATTCATATATATGAACATTATATAAGTGAATATTGTAATAATGAAATCAATTTTAATAAAAAATATGTATAATAAATGGAGAGTAAACAGTGAATTCCTAGCTAGAATTAAAGATATTACAAATGTCAAATAAGTAGATTATGAATCCAAAAAGTTAACAGCATGAACATTACATAAGAAATATTTAATCACAAATATTGAAATAATTACTTATAGATATGGTAAAAAATTAATAATTCATTTAGAATATGAGGGATTAAAAGGAAATAAATATAAATTCAGAACGTATTTACCAGATAGATTTCATAGATTATCTAGTGAAGATATAGAAGAATTATATTCAGGTGATTTCTATTTCATATATAAAGGTAAAAATGAAAAAGAGAACATGATATAGAATTCGAATAAAAAAATATTTAAAATAAATGCAAAATAAATTGCAAGAATATAGAATATGTATTGATACTAGAAAATTTACAAAATTTAAATCTACTAGTACAATTAGAATTTAGAAATTGTTTTGATTTAAAATTAGCAAATATTAGTGTATGTAACTCATTTTACAATCGAATAAAACTATTGAACAAAGAGTCTTTTTAATTTTTGATAAACATGAAAATGAATGGTTCTATATATATTTAAAACCAGGGTTATATAATTTAGATACATTGTCATAAGAAATTAATAGAAAAGCCTGTCACAAGTTAGGTAGTGATCCCGGGTTGAACATTCGATTTAAAAAAAAGTGATAGTTCTGATAAGATAAAGATAAGGTTAACTCATAGTGAAAAACAGAAATTTATGGTAAAACAACCTATAGCTTAACTGTTAGGAATTCCTCCAAATAGATCTTTTACAAATATTGATGCTACACCAAACTTAATACCTTACACACATTTATATATCTAATGTAATTTAATTAATCTTACAAAAACATTTGAAGCAAATAAAAGTACAACTTGTAATTGCAGTAAATAAATATTTTACCATTGAAGAACATTAAAGAATTTGGAATGCAAATAAATTATAATTTAACAGAATGTTAGCCTTGTATTTCACAATTTAATCATTTTATGTAAGAAGTTAGAAATCATAATGTTTTTCTAGTTCGACACCCAACCGGATGAATCCCAGCCGTGGGAGTATATGGGGATATATACATTGATTTTTTGGCCAGTACGGATTTCATTTCATTTATGCATTTACACCATGAAAATTGTTCCCACCGGAAAATGGTATTGAATCAACGTTTTGACTAAAAATATTTACCTATGACTCTGTATTGGGTAAGTAGTATTTACTATTATTTTTCTTAGAATTTGTATTCATTACTTTATCGATGTCGTTTAGTTTTAGCCCGTATTGATTTCATATCGATAGTCAGTATTGTGTAAAGAAGGGGATTGAGGGACGAGTTGACCGGTAAGAAAAGAACCGCCAGCCAAGCCGCCACCTGATTCGGTATTTCTACCCGTAATACGGCGCAAAACTGAACAGTAATTAAAGGCAGCCAGCAAAATAGATTACATAGATTTATTACTAAACTCCTGCGGGCCAAAACTAGTTCCGTAGGGTCGATTCTACCCGAACCCGTCCTGCTTCCTGAAACGAGTCGGTACATTTGCGCATAAGTCACCATTATTGAAGCAAGTATGAATGAGTTGAACACGGCAAAAATACCGAATGAATATTGCCAGGCGGTGACATCAATTGAAATCAAATTCATTGGTAAACAAACTCCTGTACTGCTGTAGAAATTGTTTCTAAAGTAAGGGATCGGTGTATGAGGCAGCAACGCAATAGCACACAAAACAATCCAACATGTGCAACATATAATGCAAACAAATCTCAGGGACGTATTGGGGCCTCCAGAAAACGGATTCACGATATTTGAGAATCTGTGACGCGTCATATAGAGCAGAAAGATTAACGAACCTTCACAAGAAATGGACACCACGATTCCAGCAAAACGACAAAACAAACTGTCCGTCCATAATTCCGCATTGAGAAAATAAGTACCTTTATAAATATAATCGGCTCCAGCAATCAAAAACAAATATATAGACATCAAGAAATCGCACAGAGCAACATTAATAATGATGATGTCTGAAGATGGATTTGAGGAGGAGAATCGAATCGCTCGAACGCGAAGAGAAATGACAATTCCGTTAGCTACAAAACTGAACACAGCGATGACCCAGATGATAGCTCTGAGGACTGTGTTACTCATCAGGTCAGAACAGGAGGAAAATTGATCAGCTTCGGGGAGGCACCGGTCAACGTTCGGAGCCAAACAGCAAAATTTGTAAGAATCAGACTTTAAGGAGACTAATGATGTAAGATTGTTGAAAACATTTCTGTCGACCGAAATAACTTTGTAGTTTTTGGTTATATCCAGAATTTGAAGTGAGGTTAATCCAGAAAATGCGTAAGGCGAAATATGATGGATTCTGTTACTGCTGATATTCAATGACTTTAGTGCTGGCAATCCTTGAAATACACGGTCAGAAAGCATCAAAATAAAAAGTCCACGAAGGTCAAGGTTTTGGAGCGAGCGCAAACCTTGTAAACTGTCTTCTTGTAAATAACGAATTGGATTTTTAGTTATCAATAACTCTTTCAAACTGTACAAACCGGTGAATGTATCTGCCGATAATGATGTTATGTTGTTATATGTAAGGTCTAATGTACGCAGATTATGCAGGTTTGTGAACGAGTTTGGTAAGATATAAGACAATCCATTGAAGGAGATGTTGAGCATTCGAAGATAAACGAATGAAGAAAACGTCGACTCATTTAATCGAATTTCGTTATTTGACAAAATTAAAACCCGAGTTGATGCCGGGAAAAGACCAGCAGTATCCGTCATACCATTATTTTTGCAATCAACTAAATTTCCTTGACATTTACAGCCCTTAGGACACGTGATGTTACAGAAAGCCTCGTCGTCAGTTGTATGTTTACAATTTACGACTCCGTCACAAACTTCAGATTGTGAGATACAACGATTTTCCTGACCACATTTAAACATTCCTGGACATGAAAATGTCTCGCAGTTTTGTTCATCTTCTGAATTAGGACAATCTGATTGACCATCGCACACCTGTCTGACCGGTATACAGTACGATGCTGGACATTTAACAGTACCAGCTGGACATTCAAATTCTTCACATCTCAATACGTGCTCAAGATTTCTACAAACTGGGAAACCATTTGTCATTCTTTCTAGAACACATCTGTGACGTCTTGAATAACAATGAGGAGAATTGAAAGAACATCTTTGTTCATCAGATTCCGTACAGAGATTTGTGAAGTTAGTCGTACAGTCGTTTTTATTATTGCAATGGACCATAGGATTCACTGTAACATTAGTAGTTGTTACTAATTCATCTTCTTCGAGGCTTCCACTACAATCCACGACACCATCCTGATATAACTGAGAACTGATACAGTCCCCGCTGTAACATAGGAATCCTTGACACATTTTAGTAGTGCATCCCACTTCATCGGAGCTATCTCTACAATTATTAACACCGTCACATCTGTTAAAGCTACTGACACATTGACCACTTTTACAGCGAAATTGTTCGGGCAAACACGGGGGATGAAAACACGAGTTCTCATCTGAACCATCCACACAATCCAGTATGAAATCACAAAAACCACTTATTGATATGAACTGACCACCATTACATTGAAACTGACTGTGTAAATTGATATCCGTACAATTGAGTTCATCTTCGCCGTGTCGACAGTCGTGTCTGGTATCACATACGCGATGATCGCTGATACATCTTTGATCGTTACATTTAAACTGCCACGATTTACAACCGCTTATAGAAGCTAACTCTTCATCAGTAACATTGTAGGAACACAAAACAGAATGCGCTGTATCTGTCGCATTATCAAACTGTTTCATCGTCCATTTAACTGATTGAATATAAGTAATGTCATCTCTAGTGATTATTGGGTTTATAACTTGCAGTCTGTCATTAGATGTCATCATGAGAATAGAGCTATATTGATGTTGATATTCAAATATTCTTAAAAAATTGAAAATATCATTTCTTGTGTACCTGTTTATTCTGCCTATTTCACTTCGGATGCTATGACACATCTTTGTCGCAGTTTCTGTATCTAAACCTCGATGCGTGTTCCAGTCTGTCAGTATTTGATAGGATTTTCTGCCTATGTTTACCCAACCAATCGTACAGCTCGATTCATTGAAGCCAGTATTTTTGAAAAATGTGTCGTTTGTTGGTACATTTAACATTGTAACTGTTTTACTTTCGGCGTTGATTCTTTCTTTTTCGCAAATGAAACTCGTATGAACCTCTTCGATTTCGCAGGGGAATCGAACCCAGTTCGCTGATCCTCGTGGATTATTCAGTATCATCGCTGTACACGGCATATTGACGTCATTTATCGGTTGTTTTCTGAGAGAAGATATCAATCCTTGAATAACTTCAGGTATCGTGTCGTTATTCGTAGGTTTATACCACTCTGTGTAGCTCAATGGTTTTCCATCAGTCCACGTGTAATAACCAGATCTAGCCTGAAATTTGAGTTAGAAATACATGATCCAAACGTAATTTCAAATTAAATCGTATTTTACAGATGTTTTAAAATTCACCTGCAGTTTTAATCCAATCATCATAATGAGCGCCCTCTGTGAATACGCACGTCGTAGAAGTACCGTAGCGAATAATGTTTTAATTTTAATCATTTCCTGTTCTGAGTTGATACTGAGTAGATGTCCCGCGTACTTCTGTCTACAGTACAATTCGGCATTCTCCCAATTCACACGTTCGTCTCTGATGTATTTGATGCATGAAATTCCCGAATCTAGGAATCCTGATTTACAAAGTTGTTTAGCCGGTTTCACCGGTAACGACTGCTCCAATGTGTATTGCATTTTGAAAAGGGGGATGCGATTTGTCACTTCTAGTTTCAGACCAAAATGTGTTAGACTCTGAAATACAACTCCCGACATCGCTTTCTTGCCACATATTTTATATTCGTGTTGATGCGTTTGACCGTTAGATTCATGACCGACTATTTGTTGCATTACAATCGGGTCCTTGTCTATTTGAGTTGTCTTATCACATCGTATCGGTTCTATCCGTTTCAATACGAAACGATAATATCGAATCGGTTCAATCCTCTTGAATCGAAAATCATATATCAATGTTTCACTGCTGGTGAACGCTGGCATTCCGGCAGGGTAGTTTGGCGACTGAATGACCCCGCAATTGCCGTCCGGCGGTTTCTGGCTGAGAGCGTTTCTAGCAGATAGGGATGCTTGACATCGACGCCGTAGTTTAATCAATAACGGATAGATCAGGAATGAATTCGTTTTACGCAATTTCACAGTGTTTAACACCAGACGATTTACTCGAGACTTACTAACCAAACTCATATACCTGTTACAAAACCCGATGAATAGATGTTCCTGAACACATCGGTCAATTTGATATTCGTGTTCTGATAATATATAAATGTTTCTCAAAGGAAGGCGTCGGTTTTCGGGTGTAATCACGAGACAGTGTGACGTTATATTGATCTGACGTTCTCGTTCCTTTAAAAGATACCCGTCACAGTCGGTAGGACGAAATCTGAGATATGATTCATTTTCGACTGTTAACTGACCGTCCCAGTTATAAGCGTATCCTACTACAGTAACCGATCCACCTGATGTAATCAGACTGACGACGTTACGGTCTAATGGGGCCTTCATGCGAGGACAATACGGACCGTATCGTCTAGCCGTGAAATTACCACCGTCGAATATGTAAAATCCAGCTCGCTCGCAGTTCTCTGATAAAACTGTTAGTTCCATATTCTCTTCATAAATATCAACTTTCCATTTAAACTCGAATCTAGTGACGCGATAATTCACGCCGATCTCCGTTCGTTTTTGGATCAATGACGTCGGCGTCGTGGATGTAATTCCATCCACAGGTACCTAAACACAAGACAGCCAAACATTAAGTACATTAAACAATTTTTGTCGATTCAACTATTTTTGATACAGAATAAGATAATTCCAACGCTGTTACTCACCAAACGGTTGTGAAATTTCATGTCTTGCATCGAAAGCGATTCTATCTGATAGTCTATTTCAAATCTCACATTTTCGTGGACTGTTGCTTTCAAAACGCACATTATCACGAGGAAACCGTCAGATTTAACACTCAGTGATTCTAGGTAGTTGTAACCGAGTAAAATATCAGTTCCTACAACGCGTAACCCTTCTAGTTTATATACACCAATGACGTCACCGGATGTGACGAGATGACGTGTCCAGTTGAAGACGACGTACTGTAACACCTGCACTGTGATAGACCAGCAGTGTAAGTGTTTCGATCGAGTTATTACGTGTAAACTGTTGTCGTCGGGGATGAGCACTCCCGACTCGCTATCAGAGATCTGAATCAACGGATTAGAGACGTTCCAATCTGATATCTTGTACGTCTGGACTAGAAAATATGACTCAAACATCTCCGAATTTGGTAAATAAATGAAGGCTTTATTTGTTTTAGTATAAAATGATGATGGTGGATGTCCGGACCTTTCTCTTATCATGCCTATTGTTTTACTTTTACTGTTCAGACCATCGTGTATCGTAATAGGTTTTGATTGATATCGAGCATCCGATTTCAATATCATCTGAATAAATGTGAGATTCAAGGCATGGCCGTGAGATATTTCTATCCATTCAACAAACAACTGACATCGAAGACGTAATTTCATGTAGAACTTATATCCAATCGATGTCGGTAGATTTCTCAATTCTGGCGGAATGTTTTTGCAGACGGGGGTGATTTTCAGTCGGCTTCGTTCAAACCGATATATGACATAAACCCGACTACCTCGCGCACCATCGACGTTACTCCTAAACATCAACGAGATCGAATCGTTACGGTGGATTTCATGTTTTCCATCGCCGCACAATCTATATTCAGACTCGTGGATGAGAAGGTAGTTATCACTACAGAATATTGACAGCTCGATATCGTGGTAAACTTCGACGTGAAAAGTTCCCGGTAAAGAGCTGTTGACGAACCAACGACATTCAACACCGCTCGTAAACGAAGGGTAATTCGGTGAAACGATGTAACCGGACGTTGAATCTAGCGGGTACCACGTGTTGTTACAAGAGGAACTTACCGTCACAGACGATTCATCGATAGAGTCTGTGCGATTAGCGCGCGCGATGCGAACTCGACAGACGATCAGCGACCCTATAAACAGCGCTCTCAGTCGCTGCTCCATACCGAACAACATCAACGCGATGCAATTCCTTTACTATACAAATTCTGCTCGTCTCTCCTCAAGTCGTGTACATAAACGATGTTGAACTGTTCACTCGTGACTCTCGAAAGCAAATGTTCCCTGCACTCATTGATTTTTAGGATCCGAATATTTCAGCTTCTGATATTTTCCCGAAGGCGATTCGGGTATAACTTACTCGTACAGTCATCAACTCGAGTTTTCTCCGACTCAAAGGTATCTATTTCCCCGGTAATTACCATCCATCTACATATCTATGACAATTTTCGGCGCCACGTTCCGTCGCATCGACAGTATCCATGTCCAATTACATTTTTTAAAAATATCTGATCATTTTCGCTATATGCATATATATTTATTAATTTTTCATATGTTATTTTAATATTTTCGCATATGTATGGTGCGTGTATAGAGAGCAGAGACAAGACTAGCTCTACGCCGTTATATGCGATAGCTACAAAACTAGACAACCTAAAAACGACGACTTGAATACTGCTTCATGAAGACGACATTGAACGACCCATGAAAGGGAGGACGACGAGGACGATATAGAAAAAAAAATAGGGGGATATTTATCCGAATACGACATCCGCGCGAAAGTTCTCTTTTAACTCGGCAAACGTTACTTTCTGCTGAAACCTTTTCGCGTAGTAAAATAAGCGAATGGATTGTACGACTCGAATAGCAAAGCGTCATAAAATCCTCAAGAATACCACTGTCAACACTGACCTGACCTTCGGATACCGCTTGCCACGCTCTGATGGCAAATATTGATAAGATTATTGAAGAATGTCTAATTTCCATTTGGGATATGTTTCGATTAGATCATTAAGCTCATCAAGAAAATTAATCACTTTTATCATTATATCGCCATTTTCGAGTGCCAATTTCATCTAATTTTCATTCTTAATCCTGATACTTTCATATCCCGTTATCAGATACCTCTTATGATACGGCATTGTCCCGAGGACAGGAACCAACAATGCTACGAAGGAGCCTATTCGTTTTTAGTTTTCGATCGACCATTTCTTTTTCTGGTTCAGTTAATCGACAATTTTAAATCCATTTTCGTTTCGTTCGAAATTCTAAAAAGTGGATAAAACGGTGACGAAGTACGAAAAACCACGGCATTTGAATAATTTGACTAGAATGCTTGAATTGCATAGCCTTTATTTCAATGTGAATGAATATTTTTTTTACAAATTGTTGAAATTCAAATTGATCTAAATCTCACAAAATAGTATCTCAGAGAGAGAACTAGAAATTTGAAAGGAAACCTTTTATTTCGTTCAGCCACTAGCAACTACATTGTAAAATCGGTAGAAATAGTCATCAATGGAAAATCAATCAACTTATGCCGATTTAAATCCGGCAAAACGATTTTTCATAGTAAATGAATGTTAATCAACTCGATATAAAATCGGAACGTTTTTGAATTAATGTTCAATCATTTTTAACAACTCGACATAGAATCAGATTTTTGTTTTTCCTTTTGCCCAGGACGGCAGTAGATCTCGGCGAGGAATTATATTTTGAATTAAACATTTCTGAAATTTCTCAACATTGATTTATGTATATTTTATTTGGATTTATTATCTCGACAAAAAAACCATTTTACGATTACTAAAAATGTTTTACGGTTTTATGTCGAGTGATCATCTCGTCATGAATTCAATTTTTAGTTTTCGCCAATCATTCTTTGTCGACATAACAATAATCATCGTCGACATAAAACTTGTCATTAATCGGAAATGAATCAATGTTGAGATAAGAACTCGACAGAAACAAAAAATCAATATTTCATTTATCATAAATGATGTCCACTTGACGTGTTGGTCTCGTCAGAAAATCGAATTTTGAATAAAAGAAGAAAGTTTCCGTTTTCATGGTGAGATGATAACTCGACCTAAAATCGGCAAAGGTTTTCTTTGATCGAAAATGATTTGGTGTTGAGATATATATCCTGACATAGAATAAAATCTTTTGTTATTCCTAAATGATGTTCGAGAGACTCTTCTATATCTGGACGCTTCCATTTGTATTAACAAGTGGACTTCTGCAACGGAATAGGAATTAGAAGATGTCTTATTTATATGCTTTGCACTAAGGATCACGTAGACAACGACTAGGCCTAACTGGGTTTTAAAGATTTCTTGACAAAACTAAAACGGATGAAATTGGCCTGTTTAATATCGATTTTTTTCTAGAAAATGTATATCTTAATTTTCGTAATGCCTTTGAATGATTTATTCCAATAATACATGAAAATGAATAACATAGAAAATAAATTGAATTAATTTGCTTACGAAGATATTCAATTTTGCCCTTTGAAAAAAACTCCTTCTGCAAAGCACTTAAAGTATATCAAGGTGTGTATATACGTGTTTGTATGTACGTATGCGAGTGTCATGTATATGTGTCAATGGTCTCTAGAACTAAACCAAATAAATGACGCCTTTGAGAAAAAAAAACGCTAAAATTAATGACTGATCTTCATCGTGGCTCAGTCTCAAGCACAGATTTTAGCTCACTTTTTCGCAAACTTTTTATTGATCAAACAAGCAGACAAACAAAAGCTAAGAAATCTTGAAACAATGATTTTTTTTACCAACCGAAATGAAAATCGTATATCTTCATACCGACTAGCAAGATTGACAACCTGGGCCCGGTTCCACAATTGTGAGTTAGAGTTAACTCTCTGAGTTAGGATTTAACTCAGAACTGTGGAACTGGATCCAGAATTTGTTATTTTTGCATTGACCTTAAATGTTAGAGTTAATTAACGCATAGAAATAGATCGAAATATCATTGATGGAAAGATCACCGCACCATGGAACAGGTTATGGGCCCGATTTGCATTTATTCTCGAAAGTCACAGGTCCACTAGTCAATGAACAGCCAGTGATAGTAGCTTACGTCTGAACTACATTTATAGGAACTTACGTCTGAACAACATTATATTAAAAAGACGAAATCAAAACGCTCAATAACTATGATGAAATCAACATTAAGTTACTTATCAACAACCTCGGGTAATAAAACATTCAACTGTGGAGACCTCATATCCAACCGTTGTTTGGACAGTTAAAGTGAAGAATCCAAAAGAGAAGTTTATTTAATCGATAAGCGTATTCCTTATAGTCAGGGAGCCAATCCCGTTTCACTTATATACTTCGTGTTAATTTTTGGCAACACTTATATTCGGTTGCTAGGGTACCCGGGCTCTTCAAAACGATTGTTGCCAACCTGGCAAAATTGGTACCTTACTACCAGCACCCCTTAGTGGTCGCTATAGGGGGAAATTTTGGTTGAAAATATCAATTTTCAAACTAAAAAATGTTTCAATCCGAAATCCAATGTGGAACATGCATTCATGTACATTTTATACATAAGGGAATATTGCATATTAAGGGTTATAATATGGACATAATTCGGCAAGGTTCAATAAACATTTGAGGTCCCAAAAGAAATATTCAATGTCGCAAACGTTTAGTTTTTGCTCGTATTGATTTCATATCGATAGTCAGTATTGTGTAAAGAAGGGGATTGAGGGACGAGTTGATCGGTAAGAAAAGAACTGCCAGCCAAGCCGCCACCTGATTCGGTATTTCTACCCGAAATACGGCGCAATACTGAACGATTATCAACGGCAGCCAGCAAAATAGATTACATAGGTTTATCACCAAACTCCTGCGTGCTAAAATCAGTTCGGTAGGATCGATTCTACCCGAACCAGATCTGCTTCCAGATACGAGTCTGTACATTTGGGCATAAGTCCACATGATGGCAGCAAGTATGCCAGAGTTAAACACGGCAAAAATAACGAATGAATATTGCCAGGCGTTGACATCAATTGAGATAAGATTCATAGGTAAACAAACTCCTGTATTGCCATAGAAGTTGTTTCCAAAGTAAGATGACTGTGACAGCGGTATTATAGAACTTGTACAAATGCATAACCAACATATGCAACACATAAAGGACACATATCTCGGAGAGGTAATTGGGCTTCCAGAAAATGGATTAACGATATTCGAAAATCTATGACGAGTTAAAATAAATAGAAACGTCAATGAGCCTTCACAAGAAATAGTCACCACAATTCCAGCGAAACTACACAATGAACTGTCCGTCCAAGTTTCAGAATTTAGGAAATAATCTCCTTTATAAACATAATCTGCACCCGCAATCAAAAACAAATAAATCGACATCAGAAAATCACAAGCTGCGATGTTGATAATGAGGATGTCAGAGGATGTGTTGCGCTTTTCGGATGATGAAAGTCGAATAGATCGAACACGAAATAAAATGACAATACTGTTTGCGAAGAAACTGAACGCAGCGATGACCCAGATGATAGCTCTGAGAACTGTGTTACCCATCAGATCAGAACAAGAGGAAAATTGATCGGCTTCGGGAAGGCACGTGTCAACATTCGGAGCCATGCAGCAAAATTTGTAAGCATCAGACAATAGGGAAACTAATGATGTCAAATTTTCAAAAGCGCTAGTATCCGTGGAAATGAATTTAGAGTTGTTGGTTATATCGAGAATTCTAAGTTTTTTCAATCCTGAAAAAGCATATTGTGAAATATGATTGATTCTGTTCGTGCTGATATTCAACGACTGTAATGCAGATAAACCTCTAAATACATTCCTTCCAAGCACCAACAAGCTGAGTCCATGAAGGTCGAGAAATATTAGTGACTTTAAATCTTGGTAGGTATCGCCCTCTAAATGACGGAGTGGATTTTCAGTTATCAATAATTTGTTCAAACTGTACAGACCGGTGAATGTATTTGTAGATAATGATGTTAAGTTGTTGTATGTCAGGTCTAATGTATGTAGATTATGCAGGTTTGAGAACGAGTTTGGGAAAATATAAGACAATTCATTGAAGGAGATGTTGAGCATTCGAAGATAAACGAATGAAGAAAACGTTGACTTACTTAATAGTATTTCGTTATTTGATAAAATCAAAACTCGAGTTGATTCCGAGAAAAGACCAGTAATATCTTTTAAACGAGCATTGGCACAATCGATCAAATGACCTTGACATTTACAGCCCATCCGACACGTGATGTTACAGAAAGCCTCGTCATCAGTCGTGTGTTTACAATTAACGACACCATCGCAAATTTCAGATTGTGGAAGACATCGATTTTCCTGACCACATTTAAACATTCCTGGACATGAAAAATTCTCGCAGTTTTGTTCATCTTCTGAATTAGGACAATCTGATTGGCCATCGCACACCTGTCTGATTGGTATACAGTATGAGGCTGGGCATTTCATAGTACCAGCTGGACATTCAAATTCTTCACATTTCAATACGTGCTCAAGATTTCTACAAACTGGGTAACCATTCGTCATTCTTTCTAGAATACATCTGTGACGTCTAGAATAACAATGCGGAGAATTAAAAGAACATCTTTGTTCATCATATTCTATACAGAGATTTGTGAAGTTAGTCGTGCAGTGGTTTTCATTATTACAATGAACAGTAGGATTCACTGTAACATTAGTAGTTGTTACTAATTTATCATTTTTAGGGCTTACACTGCAATCCACGACACCGTCCTGATACAACTGCGCACTAATACATTTCCCATTTGTACACAGGAACCCCCTACAGAGTTTAGCAGTGCATCCAATTTCATCTGATACATCTTTACAATTAGGTATTCCATCGCATCTTTGAGACAATAAGAGACATTGACCACTTTCGCAGCGAAATTGTTGAGAAAAACAAGGAGGATAAAAACACGAGTTCTCATCGGAACCATCAACACAATCTTGTTTAAAATCACAGAAAGAACTCACTGATATAACCTGACCATCACTGCATTGAAACTGACCGCGCGAATCAAGTTTATTAGATGTTGCTAATTCATCTTCTTCAAGGCTTCCAGTACAATCCACGACACCATCCTGATACAACTGAGAACTGATACACTCTCCACTTTTACACAGAAACCCCTGACACATTGCTGCGGTGCATCCTATTTCATCTGATCCGTCTTTACAATCAGTGACTCCGTCACATCTGTTCGACCTACTGACACATTGACCACTCTTACAGCGAACTTGTTCGAACAAACACGGGGGATGAAAACACGAGTTCTCATCTGAACGATCGACACAATCCTGTATGAAATCACAGAAACCACTTATTGATATCACCTGACCATCGTAGCATTGAAACTGACTGTGTAAATTGATATCCGTACAATTGAGTTCATCTTCACCGTGTTGACAGTCGTGTCTGGTATCACATACGCGATGGTCGCTGATACATCTTTGATCGTTACATTTAAACTGCCACGATTTACATCCGCTTATAGAAGCTAACTCTTCGTCAGTTACATTGAATGAACACAAAACAGAATGCGCTCTATCTGTCGCATTATCAAACTGTTTCATCGTCCATTTAACTGATTGAATATAAGTAATTTCATCTCTAGTGATTATTGGCGTTATAACGTGCATTCTGTCATTAGAAGTCATCGTTAGTATAGAGCTATATTGATGCTGATATTGAAATATCTTTATCATGTATGCAATTTCTTTTCCAGTGTAACTGCCAATTCTACCTATTTTACCACGGATGCTATGACACATCTTTGTCGCAGTGTCTAGATCAAAGCCTCGATGTTTGTTCCAGTCCGTCAGTATTTGATAGCATTTTTTATCTATGCTTACCCAACCAATCGTACAAATCGAGCCATGGAAACCAGTATTTTGGAAATCTTTTTCCCGTATGATAAATGTGTCATCTTTGGTTACATTCAACATTGTAACTGTTGTATTCTCAATGTCGATTCTATTTGTTTCACAAATGAAACTCGTGTGAACCTCTTCGATTTCACAGGGGAATCGAACCCAGTTCGCTGAGCCTCGTGGATTATTCAGAATCATCGCCGTACACGGCATATTGACGTCATTTATCGGTTGTTTTCTTTGAGGAGAGATCAATCCTTGAATAACTTCTGGGATCGTGTCGTTATTTGTAGGTTTATACCACTCTGTGTAGCTCAATGGTTTCCCATCAGTCCACGTGTAAACATTAGTCTCAGGCTGAAACGTACGAATGGAAAACGAAAGACAAAAAAGTCTGCATATTTTCCTGAAAAATAAGAAAAACGCCTTTTTAAAAGGAATTAAAAGTGTTTCATTACCTGCTGTTTCAATCCAATCATCATTATGAGCGCTTTCTGTGAATACGCGTTTAGAAGAAGTTCTGTTGCGAATAACGCTTTGATATTGACCATTTCCTGTTGTGAGTTGATACTGAATAGATGTCCAGCGTACTTTTGTCTACAATACAGTTCAGCATTCTCCCAATTCAGACGTTCATTTCTGATGTATTTTACGCAAGACATTCCCGAATCTAGAAATCCTGATTTACAGACATTTTCAAACTGTTTTATCGGTAAAGACTGTTCTAATGTGTATTGTATTTGGAATACAGGTATTTGATCCATTGATTTAATAAACAGATAGTAATGAGTAAAACTATGAAATACAAGTCCTGACATAGCATTATTGTCACATATTCTATTTTCGTGTCGATGTGTTTGACCGCTAGTTTCGTCACTGACCTGTTGTTGCATTACGATTGGGTCTTTGTCCCTTCGGCTTGCCTTCTCACATCGTATCATTGCAATGTGTTTTATGATAAATCTGTAGTATTTAATTGGTTTAAAGTGCCTTGGTCTAAACCCATACATTAAAATGGAACCCATCCCAAGTTGTGCTGATCCCGGGTAGTTTGGTGACTGAATGATTCCGCAATAATCATTCAGCGGTTCCTGAATGATACTACCGATCATCGCATTCTTAGATCTTTGACATTTTCGTCGTAATTCAACGAATAATGGATAGGCCCAGAATAAATAAGTCCTTGCTATTTTCACGGTGTTCAATACGATACCGTTATTGAGAATTTGGCGACTCAAACTCACATAACTGCTACAACGACCGTGTAATAGATGATCCTGAAAACATCGGTCAATTTGATATTCGTGTTCTGATAATATATAAATGTTTCTCAAAGGTAGGCGTCGCTTTCCCGGTGTAATCACGAGACAGTGTGACGTCATGTTGATCTGACGTTCTTTATCCTTAAAAACATACCCGTCACAGTCGGTCGGACGAAATGTGAGGCGTGATTTCTTATCGACTGATGTTATTCCACCATCCCAGTTATAAGCGTATCCCACAACAGTAACCGATCCACCTGATGTAATCAAACTGCCGACATTTCGGTCACTCGGGCCACGTAAACGAGGACAATACGGACCGTATCGTCTAGCCGTGAAATTACCACCGTCGTATATGTAAAATCCAGCTCGCTCGCAGTTCTCCGATAAAACTGTTAGTTCCATATTCTCTTCATAGATTTCATATTTCCATTTAAACTCGTATCTATAGATGCGATAATTCAATGTGATTCCCGCTCGTTGTTGGATCAGACCGGATTGCGACTTGAATAATAGTCCGTCATAAAATATCTAAACACAAGTTTTCCAATATTGAGTACATCAGGCAATTTTTTCGATTTAAATAATTTTAATGCCGAAAAAAATGATTCTACAGCAGTTACTCACCAAACTTTCTGTGATGACTTGTCTCGAAATAGAATCCGCTTTAAACATTATTTCAAATCTCATTTTCCCGTGAACTGTTTCTTTCAGAACGCACAGTATGACGAGAAAGCCGTCAGATTTAACACTCAATGATTGCAGGTAGTTGTATCCGAGTAGAATATCAGTTCCTACAACGCGTAACCCTTCTTGTTTATATACACCGACGACGTCACTGGACGAGACGAGGTCACGTGTCCAGTTGAAGACGACGGACTGTAACACCTGCACTGTGATAGACCAGCAGTGTAAGTGTTTCGATCGAGTTATTACGTGTAAACTGTTGTCATCGGGAATGAGCACTCCCGACTCGTTATTAGAGATCTGAACCAGCGAATTAGACACGTTCCAATCTGATATTCTGTAAATCTGGACTAAAAGCTGTGACTCAAACATCAGCGAAAACGGCAGAGAGATGACGGCTTTATTTGTTTTGGTGTAAAATGATGACGGTGGATGTCCGGATTGTTCACGTATTGAACCTATAGGTTTACTTTTGGTCTTCAATCCGTCGTGGATTACAATAGGCATTGACTGAATTCGGACATCAGACTTATATATTAACTGAATGAATGTGATATTCATCGCATAGCCGTTTGAAATTTCCGTCCATTCCACAACCAACTGGCATCTAAGACGTAATTTCATGTAGAACTTATAACCAATCGATGTTGGTAGATTTCTCAATTCTGGAGGGAGGTATCTGCAGTCGGGTCTGATTCTCAATCGGCTTCGTTCATAACGATATATGATATAAACGCGACTACCCCGCGCACCATCGACGTTACTTCTAAACATCAACGAGATCGAATCGTTACGGCGGATTTCATGTTTTCCATCACCGCACAATCTGATATCAGACTCATGGACGAGAAGGTAGTTATCACTACAGAATATTGACAGCTCGATATCATGGTAAACTTGGACGTGAAAAGTTCCCGGTAAAGAGCTGTTGATGAACCAACGACATTCAACACTGCGCGTTAACGAAGGGTAATTCGGTGAAACGATGTAACCGGCCGTAGAATCTAGTGGGTACCACGTGTTGTTACAAGACGAACTTACCGTCGCAGACGATTCCTCGATAGAGTCTGCGCGATCAGCGCGCGCGATGCGAACTTGACAGACGATCAGCGACGCTATAAACAGCGCTCTCAGTCGCTGCTCCATACCGAACAACATCAACACGACACAACGTTGGAATTCATTCACGATACAAATTCGAATTTCAATCATTGATCTGTTGTTTGCATCAGTTTCTATCTTCGAGTTCACTCCACAAATGATGCAAAATCTGAAAGTTTTACGCTTCCCAGTAATCACGACAGATCTGTGCAGCAATTTCCAATATCACAGTTGGTTTTTTGCTACGCGCAGTAAATATCCATGTCCAATTATATATAAAAACGTTCTAATATTTTCGTGTCGTTCGTTTGAATATTTATTTTCTAAATTAAAGTTTTCGTACGTGCTTAGAAATTAGATTTTCATCGTTCTGGCCGCATACGGACAACCGACGTAATATAACGTCTTGAATCGTTATGAAATCCCAGTACATACGTTTCAAGTTGTTTGTTTCTCTTGAAATATAGATTGTTGTTCTTATTCACTCGATTCGTTAGTTTGTCTTAATGCGTATTTCATTTAGGTTCCAAAAACCGATTCTAGTACAGCTACGAAAACTTGATACATGGCAGCGATGTGTGAAATTCCTATCAAAGATTCAATGATGCAACACCTCGAGGTTTTAGCTTCTTTTTTGTTCCGAATGGATCAAACTCGGTGGCCTAATTATTTTCATCCCCGCCTTAAGGATCGTAATCCTCTTGTCACCTCGGTCGTTTGAATTCTTCTTTTTTTTCAGGAAAGGCTCGTCGCTTTTCGACTTTATCTTAAAGCTTACACTTTTGGACGAATATACGAAGTTTAAGATAGCTTCCTAATACGTTATTACACATGCCTCGTGTGATGCAGCGATGTCCCTTGGACATGAATGGACTATACTACGATTTAGTATATTGAACATGCGGTTTTTCCATTGGCTTTATTTATGGCAGTTAAAATTGACAATTAAAATCCCTTTTATCTTGCACAAAATTCTACGATGAATTTTCACAACGAATACTGAGTAGGAAGAAAAAGTCATACGTTTCATTTACAAATAACGGGGAGCTGGAGCCGGTTTCACTGAAATCATTCGTTCAATCGCTACTGGCAAATTCATGTTTTCAATATCGACATCAATTAAAACTAAAACTAATTATTTTTTTTTTTCATGAAAATTATTCCTGCCTCGCTAGAGAAATGTCATACATCTAAACCATTACCATTTCAACAGAATATAGTCATTACGTCACGCGGCGAGGAAGACTATCGAGGCCACAGTTGTCACAGAAAAAAATGTTTAGGTAGAAGAAAGTTGAACTAGGTTATTGAGCAGTCTTTCGTAACAATGGCTACTGATATTAAGAACATCCGATCAAAAGTTAGAACCGAGTTCCACATGCGTAATTTAAGACTTGATTCGCTAAATAATTCATTAGTTGATGAACTTATTTCAACTGAATTCATTATCCAGTTTCATACTTGCGAATTGAGTTAACTTTTATTCAAAGCAAATAGAACTGGGATCCAGCATTTGCTACTGTAGCCATTCTGTCATGCAAATTTAGAACATATCTACAGTTTCCATAGAAAAGTGGATGTTCAACTTTTTAGAAGTAATTGACTCATTCGACCCTGAGATAAAACATTGTAGTTTTCTAAGAATAACCAACTTGTGCTTATACTATGCCTATATCATAAGTTGCTCTAGCCAGTTCTTGCTAGTTCCGCCTGGATTTTTTTCCTATCATCAGTTCTAGGCACGGTTGCATGGATTCTATTAGAGTTACGGATAGGACATCGCGCTTTATCGCCCTATAGCCTAAAGATAATCGTGATTTCATCGATAGAGACACGAAACACCTCGTCTCTGACATGTGATGCAAAAATCGGTATTACCGAGAGATGTCAATACCGTCACCGACAAGTGATAGAAATAGAATAATAGCCGCGGTCCACGCTCTTCTACAAAACTACTACAACTGCCGCCCTAATGTTACGAGTAAAAAATAAAAACGAAAAAAAAAAACAAATGCCCCGCTTAGAACGAAATAGATAGAAAATCTCTCCCTAAGCCGATACCCCCGGCGCGTGGATCTACAGCCGAGTCCAGTTGCTCAGCCGCGGCTAAAAGTCCGAAAGTGGTCTTGAATCCCAAAGCTGGTCTCAAGTTGTTAGTTTGGCTATATTAGGAGGTTTGTCTTAATTATACTGATATTTAATTCAAGCTATGATTATTAATTAGGATTTATAAGTAGGTATCGTATTTCAGCGAGTTTCCTCGGTACTGACTATACTGCCTACACACTACTTCCGCGGGGACACATCTCTAGTTTATTGACGTGTATACAACAGCATATTCATGATAATCGAAGAAATCCCACTCTTTCTATATTCTATATAGAATATATATAGAATTCTATGTGATAAGATTTATCATTTTGAAACTACAAAATTTGAGTGGTTTCGAAATAATAAATTTCATCATGTGAAATTCGAATTGTGGGATTTCTCCAATTATCTACAGTGTACACGGATTAGAGAGTTTCTTTTGACTACATATATATTTACGAGTCCGGGACGAGGGAACGACAAGTAAGACATCTACAGCGCGTAAAGCAACAAAGAGAAATAAAATTATGTTATCGACTTACATGACATTTTTCAGTTCCAGTCATTATCGTCGACGTCCTCTTCGTAATTGCCTGTCTCACGAACGACCTAAACGCGGACTTGCCATCTGAAAAAAATGAGACAAAGTTCCAATTCACTTTACTTGAAAAAATAAACGAATCTTTGATTTCGGCGTCATTGATTCATTCTCTTTACTTGCCTACTGCACTGAATAGTCGGTTTGAACGATTTCAATTTTCATGGCTACATATCGTCCTCTACTAATAAACCCTTTTCATTTGTAATATATCGTTTGAATTCATTAACTTTTTCTCAAATGAATTAAAGTTTTCACTGTTTTATGTTCGCTTTTTTATATGATGTAAAGCCAAAGAGCATATTTTATATGGATCTTAGGCTGAATAAATTATTATAATTGTTATCATTGTTATTATCATTATCAACAGACGAGTCTGAAAGATCCTCGGACGCTCCGGCTGCGATAGAACAGAAACTGTATTCGTTTGTTACCATTAGCAATAAAGGAAGAAAGGTAGGTTCTGATAGTATCGGTGTCATCGTAACACGCCCCTGAGGATTGCTATATTAATTTGTTACAGATTAAAAAGATCCGAGGCGTCCTGAATCTATTTAAGATAATGGTTTGACAGTTCATAGCTACGTTATACGATCATTAAGCCGTCCGTATGAATCGACTAACTATTCCGACATAGGAAAAGTTTCTGACAAGCGGTTTGAAAGTATTCATTTCTTTTGGTACGTATCTTTCGCATGGCCGTACTACAATATCAGGGGCCTGGCGTTGAATACTTAATATATATTCTGAATACAGATTCTTTGATTTCGTATATTCTGTTACTAATCATGATTTGTCTTAATCGAAAAAATCGCTTCCGCAACAGACAAACATCTCAAATAGAATATACTAGTGTTGTTTGAGCGTTCTTTGCTGAGAATAATGAAAGACAGCAAATTTGTGCCCAAACCGAAGATCGCAAGGCTGACAATAATGACCTGTATTATCACTTTCTCTAGAAACGGTCTGTAATCTGCATGGTGGATAGTCTTACACAAAGGGTGAGGTTTAAACCCCGCCTTCTCGGTGGTTGTTGTCAGGTCCAATCCATTGTGGTCGAGAAACTGAGCGCCACCCGCTACATTTCTGAAGCCATCATTTCAGTCCACGCCCAGCGCGCAGACGCTGCTCGTTAATTAGAGACAAATCAGAAAATCCTCCAAGAACAACTGAAATCTCGGTTATTAGCGATATCCTTGCACGAATTGACGACGATTTAATTAAAGCTGATGCCTAGCCGCCAAACGCGCGCAGACACTGAGAGACTAGAAATACTACGTTTCTAGTGTCTAGAGTTCTGACGCCCAACAGGGAGAATTCTTAGTTAATTTTTTTTTGAAAGGCTTCGCGATTTTGTTGACGTATCATTATCGCATGGAGTCGCAATATCGCTGTTTTTACGGTTCCATATCATTATTCTTTGACGGTCAGTTGATGGGGTAGATATGAGAAAGCCCCTCGAAATACAGAATCATATCCATATCCCTTTCTTCTAAGTGAGCTAGATATATGGAATATTTCTTAAAGTATTAATCTTGAATACAATAGCTGAAAATTCAAGCTTATTTGTTCGGGAATTGTTCGTAATTCACCTGTTAATTGCGGTTAGTTTAACGTATAAGGTTTTACCGTAAACCAGGATACAAGTACCGTGTTTAAAATGCAATTTCAATTTTTACCACGAATTTATCCACCGCGGTTGATATTGAACCAAGATTTTCAGCAACTGTGGCCCGTAGCATTAATCAATCGGTAAGTAATTAGACCTGGCCTATTTTATCATCTTTATCGAGATTTTATACACTTGTCCGATAAAAGTGTTGGCCTCGAGTCTATCCTGATAATCCCAATTTACAACACTACATCTCTTTAGATGGAGAATTAGGTTTCTTAATAAGAAAGTCAATATTTAATCCGACCGAATTGCTGCGAAATCCTGCCTACCCGTTTTCCTATCTCTCCCGGCCCTACTATTTCGTCGTTTTCGTGTTAGCGATATGTTCGATGAATTCTAACGAGAATAGTGAAAAGAATCCAGATTTTTACGATTGCATAATGTGTGCCAGACGATGCATATAAGTAAAAAATGCAGATGGCGTCTGAAATACGTAGAATTGGTTTGCAGTAGATGATATTATTTTAAGGCTTTTATGGTCTGAACTGTGTTATATTCTATCGAAATAATAGTTGAAAGAAGCAAACTTTGTTGGATACATATAATATTTTGGACCATGGTTCAGTAAATACTCCATATAAGCCGCAATCACACGAGCATTATTGGCCCGGGCCAAATTTCGCCCGACCAAAAGCGTCGGACGAGGCCCGAGCCAAATTTTAGCACCAGACAAATGATTTCGTTTGAATTGCAACTGGCACCGGAAATGATCCACTCCGCTTTGATTGAGCATTGTTTAGTATCGAGTGAATGGTTTGCGTGTGAACGCGCTCTCCTATTAGACATGGGCCAAATTTGGCCCGAGCCTGATCCGTGCCAATTTGGCCCGGGCCAAATCGTGTCCGTGTGATCGCGGCTATAGTTAACAGTTATAGACAGTATGGAGCGAGTTGAATCGTCGTGTTTTAATAATCTAAATTTCTCTGGCTACATTACGGTCCCAAAGAAGTTGCAGTGAATGTTTATGGATAATGTGCTGATATCATTTAGAAAAATGGCTTCAAAGGTTCTAGTTTATTTTTCCGGCTCCATGCCATCCTGAAGACGTGTTTATCAATAGTGATACGTGGCCTGATCGGCGATAGATCGGCTTTAGAACTAAGTTAGTGTGAGATCTTGGGTAAAGAGTTCAAATAGTTGAAAATCCATACAAGCAAAAACAGTACAAATCTCATTTTCTAATGAGTATATAAATCTATTTTAGCAACGTTTTCGGTAGTTACATTTTCCCCTCATCGGGCATAGCGCAAGTGATCAAATCTACATGATATGAAAACATGATATGAACAACTTCTATTACTTGCCCTATGCCTGATGGATGTTCAAGTTAGCGTAAGATCTAGAGGCACCTAAATGACTCAGCCGGTCAGAAAATAACGTTGAGTCGGGCGAGATAGAAATTCAATTTCTCATCGCCAACCAAAAGTTGAAGAAACACATTTTAATCAGAATTGCATATTTCTACCCGCGACACTCTGATGAAGGGGTTTAATGGCAGAATCGAGTGATAATTAGTTAAACCCTGGCTCCGCGCTGATATAATTCAGTCATCATTAGCGCTGATTTGAAATTCAATTCTTTATCGATCCAACCATACAAACTACATCGACGTGTGACGACGGCGAGTAAAAGTATACATCGTTTGTAGTTCTGTGTTGAAATTCCGATTTAACGCCTGCAGTATCTGAAACGGATTTGAATTCGACTCTTTCCACGGTAAGAAAATGTTACGGTCAAAAAAATGTTACATGTAATTCATTCGTGAATTTCTTATCAATCATTAAGCTTGAAGACATGTATTTCTTTAGGATTAACTAGATTTATTTGAAGTGCGAGCTTCCGCGTTTCGGATTTAGTTTTTGGCAACCAGTATAAGCACAGTAATTTTTAGAATACATTATCGTACTGAAAGTTTGAACGGACCTTTATACGGAATAGACGGGTGTGGCTCGGGACTGCACTTTCAACTGTCGGGAATCAACTAAATTATTAGAATCATCTGATTATGCTATCGATAATCACGAAATGCTTTTTGTAGTTAACATAAATTCTTTTCTCGCTGAAGCGGAATTCTGTCTTCACGTATAGTACAACCGTGTCCTAGCAACCTTGATTTATAAATTTGATAATCATTATTTATTGACGCCGAACAAATCAACAATGTGTCAAGTGCATGCAATACAACACGCTTAACAAGTAACAAAAAAGTACCCAAATTATAAACAGAAAATAAACCTGTATCGCAGTTAACACGTTACGTACAAGTAAAGAAGTTAACTGTCGTTTCAATGGACCGCAGCAAATCGCTCATAACGATATGCGGCGCGCATGGGCGCTGGAAAGTTCTAGCGACTTTTGCGTCGGTATACTAGGGTCTATTTGATTTAAGTAGTATAATGTTTTAAAATGACATCAAACGAATGCCGAATCCGACAACCTTTGGTGCTAAATGAGGAAATCCCCGACTTCGAATTAAAAATCATACGATCGAATTTTATGAAACCACAACGTTTAACAAGTAACGAAGCATATAAACTCACAGGATCCAAAATAGAAGCAGTGTGTCAAAACAAAAGATAAACAGACCAAGCAATAAAAAATAAAGGGGTACCGTAGAAACCACAGCGATTCTAACCAGTTCAGAGTAAAAACAAATTATGTAACTAAGTGAAGTGGACTGAAGAGGGTGGCGATAACAGAGTGGCACATAGTAACATTAAACCCAAATCTAATAAAGAGTTGATGTGTCTGGATAATAATTGGTTATGTGGAGAAAAACCAGTATCTAAATTAGTAGATAAATTGGATTTCGAAAGTTTACATATTAGGGCTGATTCCACTATGTGTCTCTTATGAATAACTTTACACGGATAAATAAGTTACGAATTCTGTAGTTAGTCAACGGCCGAAACGTTGTGGTTTCATAAAAATAAATTTGATCGTATAATTTTAAATTCGAAGTGTGGGATTTCCTCATTTATCTACAGTATACACGGATTATAGTGTTTATTCGACAACTAACCTTTGGTGCGTTGGCTCATGGCCGTTACCAGCGGTGGCCAGCAGAAAATTTGGGCCGATTTATTCACCGGCTCTCTATTAAAATCAGGATGGGTTCAGACAATTGAGTCGGTTTTTAGGTTACAAGATAGATTAGATTGTTAATTGCGGATTAGTTTTCGAATCTGAGAGAGGATACACGTTCGTCCGAAAAATGTTTGAATACATCGCAATAATCTGGACAAATGCAATAGGGTTTTCTGGCCGTCGTCAGACAACAAAACATAATAGTAATTAAGAGAATAATAAGGGGCTTTTTTGTGAATAAGCAGAATATCCTAAAATGACGTTCAAATGATTTTCGTATTTGAAAGCGGACACTAATTGGGACAGATAAACGTTTAAGCTCCCAAAAGCAATATTTCAATGTCGCAAACGTTTGGTTTTTGCGCGTATGGATTTCATATCGATAGTCAGTATTGTGTAAAGAAGGGGATTGAGGGACGAGTTGATCGGTAAGAAAAGAACCGCCAGCCAAGCCGCCACCTGATTCGGTATTTCTACCCGTAAGACCGCGCAAAACTGAACGATAATTAACGGCAGCCAACAAAATAAATTACACAGATTTATCACTAAACTCCTGCGTGCCAAAACCAGTTCGGTAGGGTCAATTCTACCCGAACCAGACCTGCTTCCAGATACGAGTCTGTACATTTGCGCATAAGTTGCCATTATTGTACCAAGAATGGTAGCGTTAAAGACGGCAAAAATAGCGAATGAATATTGCCAGGCGTTGACATCAATTGATATTAAATTCATAGGTAAACAAACTCCAGTAGTACCGTAGAATTTAATACTGAAATAGGGTAATTCTGATAATGGAATTATGGCAATTGCACTAATTGATAACCAGCATATGCCACAAATAATGGACACATATATCGGTGATGTAATCGGGCTTCCGGAAAATGGGTTAACGACATTTGAGAATCTATGACGAGTTAGAATAAACAGAAACGTCAACGAGCCTTCACAAGAAATAGTGACCGTAACTCCAGCGAAACTACACAATGAACTGCCCGTCCAAGCTTCAGAATTTAGGAAATAAACTCCTTTGTAAACGTAATCTGCTCCCGCGATCAAAAACAAATAAATCGACATCATAAAATCGCAAGCAGCGATATTAATAATGAGGATATCAGAAGATGCGTTACGCTTTTTGGAGGACGAAAGTTGAATTGATCGAAAACGTAATAAAATGACAATCGTGTTCGCGGAGAAACTAAACGCAGCGATGACCCAGATGATAGCTCTGAGGACTGTGTTACCCATCAGATCAGAGCAAGAGGAAAACTTACCAGCTTCGGGAAGGCACTGGTCAACATGCGGAGCCATACAGCAAAATTTGTAAGCGTCAGACATTAGGGAAACTAATGATGTTAGATTGTCAAAAACACCTCTTTCTGTCAAAATGTAATGGGAATTATTGGATAAATCAAGAATTCTAAGTTTATTTAATCCAGAAAAAGCGTATTGTGAAATATGATGGATTCTGTTACTGCTAATATTCAACGACTGTAATGCAGATAAACCTTTAAAGGCATTTCTACCAAGCACTAATAAATAAAGTTCCTGTAGATCGAGAACTTTGAGTGATTTCAAATCTTTGAAGGTCTCATCCTCTAAATGACGTAGTGGATTTTTAGTTATCAATAGCCCTTTCAAACTGGACAAACCGGTGAATGAATTTGTAGATAAGGATGTTATGTTGTTGTATGTCAGGTCTAATGTATGTAGATTATGCAGCTTTGAGAACGACTTTGGTAAAATATCAGACAATTCATTGAAGGAAATGTTGAGCATTCGAAGATAAACGAAAAGTGAAAACGTCGACTGATTGAATCGAATTTTGTTACTTGACAGAATTAAAACTCGAGTTGATTCTGAGAAAAGACCAGTAATATCTGTAAAAAGTGAATGGCTACAATCGATCAAATGACCTTGACATTTACAACCTCGAGGACACGTGACGTTACAGAAAGCCTCGTCATCAGTTGTGTGTTTACAATTGACGAAACCGTCACAAACTTCAGATTGTGGAATACATCGATTTTCCTGACCACATTTAAACAAACCTGGACATGAAAATGTCTCGCAGTTTTGTTCATCTTCTGAATTAGGACAATCTGATTGACCATCGCACGCCTGTCTGATCGGTATACAGTACGATGCTGGACATTTTAAAGTTCCTGCTGGACATTGAAATTCTTCACATCTCAAAACGTGCTCAAGATTTCTACAAACTGGGAAGCCATTCGTCATTCTTTCTAGAATACATCTGTGACGTCTTGAATAACATTGAGGAGAATTGAAAGAGCATCTTTGTTCATAAGATTCCGAACAGAGATTTGTGAAGTTAGTCGTACAGTGGTTCTCATTATTGCAATAAACAGTAGGATTCACTGTAACATTAGAAGCTGTTACTAATTCATCTTCTTCGAGGCTTCCACTACAATCCACGACACCATCCTGATACAACTGAGAACTGATACAGTCTCCACTGTTACACAGAAACCCCTGACAAACTTGAGCGGTGCATCCCAACTCATCTGAACCATCATAACAGTTTGTGACTCCATCACATATGTGAGTCCAACTGACACATTGACCACTTTTGCAGCGAAATTGCCTGGCTAAACACGGTGGGTGAAAACACGAGTTCTCATCAGAACCATCCACACAATCCTGTATTAAATCACAGAAACCACTTATTGATATCACCTGACCATCGTAGCATTGAAACTGACTGTGTATATTGATATCCGTACAATTGAGTTCATCTTCACCATGTTGACAGTCGTGTCTGGTATCACATTCGCGATGGTCGCTGATACATCTTTGATCGTTACATTTAAACTGCCACGATTTACATCCGCTTATAGAAGCTAACTGTTCATCAGTTACATTGTAGGAACACAAAACAGAATGCGCTGCATCTGTCGCATTATCAAACTCTTTCATCATCCATTTAACTGATTGAATATAAGTAATTTCATCTCTAGTGATTATTGGGTTTATAACTTGCAGTCTGTCATTAGATGTCATCGTTAGTAAAGAGGTGTATTGATATTTATAATGAAATATTCTTATCAAATTTGAAATATATTTTTTTGTGTAAACGCTTATTCTGCCTATTTCACCTTGGATGCTCTGACACATCTCTGTCGCAGTTTTTATATCTAAACCTCGTTGTTTGTTCCAGTCTGTCAGTATTTGATAGCATTTTTTATCTAGGTTTACCCAACCAATTGTACAGCTCGAATCATTGAAACCAGCGTCTTGCAATGATTTTTCCCATATCAGAATTCCATCGTTTTTTACATTTAAAATTGGTACCGTTCTATTTTCGTTGTCAATTCTTTCCGTTTCGCAAATGAAACTCGTGTGAACCTCTTCGATTTCGCAGGGGAATCGAACCCAGTTCGCTGATCCTCGTGGATTATTCAGTATCATCGCCGTACATGGCATATTGCCGTCATTAATTGGTTGTTTTCTTACAGCAGATATCAGACCTTGAATAACTTCTGGTATCGTGTCGTTATTTGTAGGTTTATACCACTCTGTGTAGCTCAATGGTTTTCCATCAGTCCACGTGTAACTATTAGTCCCAGGCTGAATTGTAAGATCAGACAACAATTGAAAAAATTCGACATTTTCTTCGTGAAATAAGATGGAAATAGCCTTTGTATAATCAAAATATTCTAAAAGGTGTATTTTGAATTTACCTGCAGTTTTAATCCAATCATCATTATTAGCGCTTTCTGTGAATACGCGTTTAGAAGAAGTTTCGTCGCAAATATTGTTTTGATTGCCATCATTTCCTGTTCTGAGTTGATACTGAGTAGATGTCCCGCGTAATTCTGTCTACAATACAATTCAGCATTGTCCCAATTCAGACCTTCATCTCTGGTGTATTTAACGCATGAAATTCCCGAATAAAGAAATCCTGATTCACAGATATTTTCAAACTGTTTTACCGGTAACGACTGTTCTATTGTGTATTGAATTTGAAATATAGGTATTTTATTTATCACCACTAAGTTGACACTTCTATCGATAAAACTATGAAATACAAGTCCCGGTATCGCGTTATTATCACATATTTTCTTATTGTGAAGATGTGTTTGACCGGTAGATTTATCTCTGATCTGTTGTTCTATTACAATCGGGTCGTTGTCATTTCCAGTTTCCTTCTCACATCGTATCATTGTAATATATTTCAATACAAATCTGTAATATTGATACAGTCCCCTAGGCCTGAAACTGAAAATACATTTGAATGTTCTTATGGTGGTTGTTTGTAATCCCGGGTAGTCTGGTGATTGAACGATTCCACAATTGTCATCTGGTGGTTCCTGGTCGATGAACCCTGAATAAGTCTTTACCCTTTGACATTTACGTCGTAGTTTAACGAATAATGGATAGATCCAGAATAAATTCGCCCTTGTTATTTTCACAATGTTTAATACGAGACCGTTACTGAGAAACTGACTCCTCAATATCAGAAACCTGCTACAATATCCGTACAATAGGTGATCCTGAAGACATCGGTCTATTTGATATTCGTGTTCTGATAATATATTAATATTTCTCAAAGGAAGGCGTCGGTTTTCGGGTGTAATCACGAGACAGTGTGACGTCATATTGATCTGACTTTCTCCTTCCTTGAAAACATACCCGTCACAGTCGGTAGGACGCAATCTGAGATATGATTCCTCATCGACTGATGTTATTCCACCATCCCAGTTATAAGCGTATCCTACTACAGTTACCGATCCACCTGATGTAATCAAACTGCCGACATTTCGGTCGCTCGGGCCACGTAAACGAGGACAATACGGACCGTATCGTCTAGCCGTGAAATTACCACCGTCGAATATGTAAAATCCAGTTCGCTCGCAGTTCTCTGATAAAACTGCTAGTTCCATATTCTCTTCATAAATATCAACTTTCCATTTATACTCGTATCTTGTGACGTAGTAATTCACGATGATCTCCTTTCGTCTTTGAAACAGGTTAGAAGGATGCAAAAACCACGATCTTTTGATTACCTAAACATAGGTTAGCAAATATTAAGATAATCCTGACACTTTTTTAAACTTAAATGATTTCGATATAGGATAGAATAATTCCACAGCTGTTACTCACCCAACCGTTGTATACCTTCACGTCGTCTATCGAAAGAGACTGCGTTTTATACTTAATTTCAAACCTCACATCATCGGGAACTGTTTCTTTCAAAATGCACAGTACGACGAGAAAGCCGTCAGATTTGACACTCAGCGATTCCAGGTAGTTGTAACCGAGTAAAATATCAGTTCCCACAACGCGTAACCCTTCTAGTTTATATAGACCGATGACGTCACTTGATGAAGCGAGATCACTTCGTGTCCAGTTGAAGACGACGTACTGTAACACCTGCACTGTGATAGACCAGCAGTGTAAGTGTTTCGATCGAGTTATTACGTGTAAACTGTTGTCATCGGGAATGAGCACTCCCGACTCGTTATTAGAGATCTGAACCAGCGAATTAGACACGTTCCAATCTGATATTCTGTAAATCTGGACTAAAAGCTGTGACTCAAACATCAGCGAAAACGGCAGAGAGATGACGGCTTTATTTGTTTTGGTGTAAAATGATGACGGTGGATGTCCGGATTGTTCACGTATTGAACCTATAGGTTTACCTTTGGCCTTCAATCCGTCGTGGATTACAATAGGCATTGACTGAATTCGGACATCAGACTTATATATTAACTGAATGAATGTGATATTCATCGCATAGCCGTTTGAAATTTCCGTCCATTCCACAAACAACTGGCATCTAAGACGTAATTTCATGTAGAACTTATAACCAATCGATGTTGGTAGATTTCTCAATTCTGGAGGGAGGTATCTGCAGTCGGGTCTGATTCTCAATCGGCTTCGTTCATAACGATATATGATATAAACGCGACTACCTCGCGCACCATCGACGTTACTTCTAAACATCAACGAGATCGAATCGTTACGGCGGATTTCATGTTTTTCATCACCGCACAATCTGATATCAGACTCATGGACGAGAAGGTAGTTATCACCACAGAATATTGACAGCTCGATATCATGGTAAACTTGGACGTGAAAAGTTCCCGGTAAAGAGCTGTTGATGAACCAACGACATTCAACACCGCGCGTTAACGACGGGTAATTCGGTGAAACGATGTAACCGGACGTAGCATCTAGTGGGTACCACGTGTCGTTACAGTACGAACTTACCGTCACAGACGATTCATCAATAGAGTCTGCGCGATCAGCGCGTGCGATGCGAACTCGACAGACGATCAGCCATGCTATAAACAGCGCTCTCAGTCGCTGCTCCATACCGAACAACATCAACACGACACAACGTTGAAATTCATTCACGATACAAATTCGAATTTCAATCATTTATATGTTGTTCGTATTAGTTTCTATCTTGGAGTTCACTCCACAAATGATGCAAAATCTGAAAGTTTTACGCTTCCCAGTAATCACGACAGATCTGTGCAGCAATTTCCAATATCACAGTTGGTTTTTTGCTACGCGCAGTAAATATCCATGTCCAATTATATATAAAAACGTTATAATATTTTCGTGTCGTTCGTTTAAATATTTATTTTCTAAATTAAAGTTTTCGTACGTGCTTAGAAATTAGATTTTCATCGTTCTGGCCGCATACGGACAACCGACGTAATATAACGTCTTGAATCGTTATGAAATCCCAGTACATACGTTTCAAGTTGTTTGTTTCTCTTGAAATATAGATTGTTGTTCTTATTCACTCGATTCGTTAGTTTGTCTTAATGCGTATTTCATTTAGGTTCCAAAAACCGATTCTAGTACAGCTACGAAAACTTGATACATGGCAGCGATGTGTGAAATTCCTATCAAAGATTCAATGATGCAACACCTCGAGGTTTTAGCTTCTTTTTTGTTCCGAATGGATCACACTCGGTGGCCTAATTATTTTTATCCCCGCCTTAAGGATCGTAATCCTCTTGTCACCTCGGTCGTTTGAATTCTTCTTTTTTTTCAGGAAAGGCTCGTCGCTTTTCGACTTTATCTTAAAGCTTACACTTTTGGACGAATATACGAAGTTAGATTATGTATATTATAATTTCTTCTGAACAGCTCGATATCTTTATTGTATCTTTTTTTTTAGTAAAGTGCGGTGATTTATTTTAAGTACTACTGCGGTTCTTTAAGAAAGAAAAAAAGAATAATCATTATTACATTATTTTCAGTTGTTCCTGTCATAATCTAACCTAATCATTTCGGTTCACTTAGATAGCTTCCTATTTCGTTATTACACATTCCTCGTATAATTCGGCGATGTCCCCCTAGGACATGAATGGACGATACTACGATTTAGTATATTGAACATGTGGTTTTCTATTGGCTTTATTAATGACAGTTAAAATTGACAATGAAAATCCCTTTTATTTTGCACGAAATTCTACGATGAATTTTCACAACGAATACTGAGTAGGAAGAAAAAGTCATACGTTTCATTTACAATTAACGGGGACCTGGAGCCGGTTTCACTGAAATCATTCGTTCAATCGCTACTGGCAAATTCATGTTTTCAATGTGGACATCAACTTAAACTAAAACTTTTTTTTTTTTTCATGAAAATTATTCCTGACTCGCTAGAGAAATGTCATACATTTAAACCATTACCATTTCAACAGAATATAGTCATTACGTCACGCGGCGAGGAAGACTATCAAGGCCACAATATTGTCACAGAAAAAAATGTTTAGGTAGAAGAAAGTTGAACAAGGTTATTGTGCAGTCTTTCGTAACAATAGCTACTGATATTAAGAACATCCGATCAAAAGTTAGAACCGAGTTCCACATGCGTAATTTAAGACTTGATTCGCTAAATAATTCATTAGTTGATGAACTTATTTCAACTGAATTCATTATCCAGTTTCATACTTGCGAATTGAGTTAACTTTTATTCAAAGCAAATAGAACTGGGATCCAGCATTTGCTACTGTAGCCATTCTGTCATGCAAATTTAGAAAATATCTACATTTTCCATAGAAAAGTGGCTGTTCAACTTTTTAGAAGTAATTGACTCATTCGACCCTGAGATAAAACATTGTAGTTTTCTAAGAATAACCAACTTGTGTTTATACTATGCCTATATCATAAGTTGCTCTAGCCAGTTCTTGCTAGTTCCGCCTGGATTTTTTTCCTATCATCAGTTCTAGGCAAGGTTGATTAGATTATATTAGAGTTACGGATAGGACATCGCGCTTTATCGCCCTAGCCTAAAGATAATCGTGATTTCATCGATAGAGACACGAAACACCTCGTCTCTGACATGTGATACAAAAATCAGTATAACCGATAGATGTCAATACCGTCACCGACAAGTGATAGAAATAGAATAATAGCCGCGGTCCACACTACTACACAAACTTCTACAAAACTACTACTACTGCCGCCCTACTGTTACGAGTAAAAAATAAAAACAAAAAACAAAACAAATGCCCCGCTTAGAACGAAATAGATAGAAAATCTCTCCCTAAGCCGATACCCCCGGCGCGTGGATCTGCAGCCGAGTCCAGTTGCTCAGCCGCGGCTAAAAGTCCGAAAGTGGTCTTGAATCCCAAAGCTGGTCTCAAATTGTTTAGTTCGGCTATATTAGAAGGTTTGTCTTAAACTGGTATTTAATTCAAGCTATGATTATTAATTAGGAATTATAAGTAGGTATCGTATTTCAGCGAGTTTCCTCGGTTCTGACTATACTGCCTACACAGTACTTCCGCGGGGACACATCTCTAGTTTATTGACGTGTATACAACAGTATATTCATGATAATCGAAGAAATCCCACTCTTTCTATATTCTACATAGAATATATCTAGAATTCTATGTGATAAGATTTATCATTTTGAAACTATAAAATTTGAGTGGTTTCAAAATGATAATTTTCATCGTGTGAAATTCGAATTGTGGAACTTCTCCAATTTATCTACAGTGTACACGGATTAGAGGGTTTCTACTTTTGACTACAAATATATTTACGAGTCTGGGACGAGGGAGCGACAAGTCAGACCGCCTCTACAGCCCGCGGCCAACATTCAGTGCGTAAAGCAACAACGAGGAATAAAGTTATGTTATTGACTTACATGACATTTTTCAGTTCCAGTCATTATCGTCGTAGTCCTCTTCGTTATTACCAGTCTCACGAACGACGTACGCGAAACTGCATTCTAAAAAAATGAGAACAACTACAATTTTACATTACTTGCAACAAAAACAAAACAATCTTTGGTTGATTTCAGTGACATTGATTTATTCTCATTACTTGCTTACTGCACTGAATTATAATTATGATTATGATTATGATTATGATTATGATTATGATTATGATTATGATTATGATTATGATTATGATTATGATTATGATTATGATTATGATTATGATTATGATTATGATTATGATTATGATTATGATTATGATTATGATTATGATTATGATTATGATTATGATTATGATTATGATTATGATTATTATCATTATCATTATCATTATCATTATCATTATCATTATCATTATCATTATCATTATAATTATAATTATCATTATCATTATCATTATCATTATCATTATCATTATCATTATCATTATCATTATCATTATCATTATCATTATCATTATCATTATCATTATTATTATTATTATTATTATTATTATTATTATTACTATTATTACTATTACTATTACTATTACTATTACTATTACTATTACTATGATTATGATTATGATTATGATTATGATTATGATTATTATTATTATTATTATTATTATTATTATTATTATTATTATTATCAACAGACGAGTCTGAAAGATCCTCGGACGCTCCGGCTGCGATAGAACAGAAACTGTATTCGTTTGTTACCATTAACAATAAAGTTAGAAAGGTAGGTCCTAATGGTATCGGTGACATCGTAATACGCCCCTGAGGATTGCTATATTAATTTTTTACAGATCATAAGATCCGAGGCGTCCTGAATCAATTTACGATAATGGTTTGACAGTTCATAGCTACGTTATACGATCATTAAGCCGTCCGTATGAATCGCCTAACTATTCCGACATAGGAAAAGTTTCTGACAAGCGGTTTGAGAGTATTCTTTTTAGATTAATATTCCACGCGTGCTTTGAACATATATTTCCAACGTTTTGCATTTGGACAACCGACGAAATGAACCGTTTCGAATACTTGTAACGTTGGAGTATATACAGTTAAATGATAACTTATCGATCTTGAAATGTACATGGCCTTTCTGATTCCTACAATTGTTTGCGTTCCTCAACTCAACAGTCAAACCTGCTGGGAATGAAACGCTGGGTTTGATTTTGAAATATTGGAAATCGATCGTTGAAATGTAGCCAGTGGTAGGTGAAATTCGCAGTATTGTGTGTCTATAAACCGAAATACTTCAATTTCGGTGTAAACACTTTTGCATGTACCGGTTCACATCGAGATATGGTAATACTAAGGGTCGAGTTAATTAACCGGACTGACGTACTTTCGTTGCAACTTCGATAAAATCGTGACATCGAAATCGATTTTTATCGGCGCACGAAAACTGTCCGTAGCGGTTCAACTATGACGGCAGAGAACTTCGAGAAAGATTTGTTTCAATACCGACAAATTATGAGTACACCTATGAATACTTGAATCGATGTTAGAAACTCGACTCAACGTTATTGAACTTGGCGGTTCACCGAACAATTATTATCTATTATCCCTGCCTTCTAAAAATCGTGATTCTTTTTTTCAGTTTGATCACTTTGTATAAGTTTACTTTTCAGGGAAAGCCCCCGTCTGTTGATGGTTTTAGGCGTTGTAATCGAACTCACCTTTCTAGAAGAATTTACGTATTTGAACTACAGCTGTTTCTGCCGACTTTGTATCTCAGTGTATTTATTGTATCTTATATTAATATTTCGCGTGAAGAGCCACGATTGATTTGCATTAGCACGGTGCTCTAAAAAAACTATTAATGCTATTAAATAATTATCAACGTTAATTATTGTTACTAAATAATCATGATTAATTAAGTAGCTGTTAAAATCTAATCTAAATTTCAATTCTATCTTAAGCCTCATATTCACAATTGTACTATTCGCATACTATTCGATAATTTGTTCACGATCGAATATTTGTTTGGCAGTTCATCGATACCAGTAATTAAAATCTTTTTTATTTTGTAGATATAACTACAAAGATATTTAACATCGAATATTAAGCGTATCCAAAAAATATTATTTTGTAATAGAAGTACTATTCGTTTCGAATGAACGCTCAATAGAATCATTTTGATAGCTTATGATTATCGTTGAAAGACACGGGTCAGCCACTAGACGACCAGATATAATGATTGTAGCTTGCGTGTGAACAAGAGATTTATACGAAATAGTCATTGATAACGTCCCTTCATAACTATTACTAAGTCATAATTCATAATATTTTCATCGAACTTGATGTATCATCTTGACGTATTGTTTTAACGTCGCGTGAACGGAACGAATAATGAATTCAAAACGCGACATTTATTCTAAATTTGCTATATCAATAATGCAAAGATATGAATAATTGAATCCTGATTATTTCAAAGGTGATGATTCCATTTTTTGTATTAACCAATTATTTCATCTGACAATCTCGCATTCTTTTTTCTCGGACGATTCCAAAAACAATTTTCTGTTCCATATTACCACGTGTTGTAAATACACATGTCTGATTGCATTTTGAAAAACGTCCTGATATTTTCACTTCGTTTGCACAGGTTTTCGAAAAATTCATATTCAATATGACATTTGAATACTTTCTACAGCCATGTCTTGAGAACACGCGATTTTAAATGAAATATGTATGCTATGGATTCCATAAGGGCCCGAAAAAAAATTATTTCAGGGTATATCATTTTGTCATCTAGATAATTAGGCCAGATGAACGCGCTTCAAACTGTGAGAACCATTTAATGTCGTGCGCGTTTAGTTTTTGCTCGTATGGATTTCATATCGATTGTCAGTATGGTGTAAAGAAGGGGATTGAGGGACGAGTTGATCGGTAAGAAAAGAACCGCCAGCCAAGCCGCCACCTGATTCGGTATTTCTACCCGTAATACCGCGCAAAACTGAACGATAATTAACGGCAGCCAGCAAAATATATTACACAGATTTATCACCAAACTCCTACGTGCCAAAATAAGTTCGGTAGGATCAGCTCTACCCGAACCGGACCTGCTTCCAGATACGAGTCTGTACATTTGCGCATAAGTCACCATTATTGTAGCAAGTATGAATGAGTTAAACACGGCAAAAATAGCGAATGAATATTGCCAGGCGTTGACATCAATTGAAATCAAATTCATAGGTAAACAAACTCCAGCTGAGCCGTAGAATTTGTTCCCGAAGTAAGATGATTGTGACAGCGGTATTATGGAAATAGTAGTAATTGATAACCAACATACGCAACAAATTATTGATACATATCTCGAAGATGTAATCGGGCTTCCAGAAAATGGATTAACGATATTCGAAAATCTATGACGGGTTAGAATAAATAGAAACGTCAATGAGCCTTCACAAGAAATAGTGACCGTAACTCCGGCGAAACTACACAATGAACTTTCCGTCCAAGTTTCAGCGTTTAGAAAATAAACTCCTTTATAAATGTAATCTGCACCCGCGATCAAAAACAAATAAATCGACATCAGAAAATCACAAGCTGCGATGTTGATGATGAGGATGTCAGAAGATTTGTTCCGATTTTCGGAGGATGAAAGTCGAATTGATCGAAGACGAAATAAAATGACGCCACTGTTCGCGAAAAAACTGAACGCAGCGATGACCCAGATGATAGCTCTGAGGACTGTGTTACCCACCAGATCAGAACAAGAGGAAAATTGATCGGCTTCGGGAAGGCACGTGTCAACATTCGGAGCCATGCAGCAAAATTTGTAAGCATCAGACGCTAGCGAGACCAATGATGTCAGATTGTCAAAAAGGCCTCTTTGTGTAGAAATGAATTTAGAGTTGTTGGTTATATCGAGAATTCTGAGTTCATTCAATCCTGAAAACGCATATCGTGAAATATGATGGACTCTGTTACTGCTGATATTTAGCGACCGTAATGTAGATAAACCTCTAAATACATTTCTATCAAGCAGCAATAGCGAAAGGCCTTGAAGGTCGAGAATTTTGAGTGCCAATAAATCTTGGAAGGCGTCGTCCTCTAAATGACGTAGTGGATTTGCAGAAATCAATAAGTGTTTCAAATTATACAAACCTGTGAATGTATTTGTAGATAATGATGTTATGTTGTTGTATGTCAGGTCTAATGTATGTAGATTATGCAGGTTTGTGAATGAGTTCGGTAAAATGTAAGATAATTCATTGAAGGTGATGTTGAGAATTCGAAGATAAACGAATGTAGAAAACGTCGACTCATTTAAACGAACTTCGTTATTCGACAGAACTAAAACTCGAGTTGATGCCGAGAAAAGACCAGTAATATCTTTTATACCAGCATTACCGCAATCCATTAATTGACCTTGGCATTTACAGCCAGTAGGACACGTGACATTACAGAAAGCCTCGTCATCAGTTGTATGTCTACAATTTACGAAACCATCACAAACTTCAGATTGTGGAATACACCGATTTTCCTGGCCACATTTAAACATTCCCGGACATGAAAATGTCTCGCAGTTTTGTTCATCTTCTGAATTAGGACAATCTGATTGACCATCGCATACCTGTCTGATCGGTATACAGTACGATGCAGGACATTTTACAGTACCAGCTGGACATTCAAATTCTTCACATCTCAATACGTGCTCAAGATTTCTACAAACTGGGAAACCATTTGTCATTCTTTCAAGAATACATCTGTGACGTCTTGAATAACAATGAGGAGAATTGAAAGAACATCTTTGTCCATCATATTCTACACAAAGATTTGTGAAATTAGTCGTGCAGTGGTTTTTATTATTACAAAGAACAGTAGGATTCACTGTAACATTAGTAGTTGTAACTAATTCATCTTCTTCAAGGCTTCCACTACAATCCACGACACCATCCTGATACAACTGCCAACTGATACACTCTCCACTGTTACACAGGAACCCCTGGCACATTTTAGTAGTGCATCCCATTTCATCGGAGCTATCTCTACAATTATTAACACCGTCACATCTATTAAAGCTACTGACACATTGACCACTTTTACAGCGAAATTGTTCGGACAAACACGGGGGATGAAAACACGAGTTCTCATCTGAACCATCAACACAATCCTGTATGAAATCACAAAAACCACTTATTGATATAACACGACCATCATCGCATTGAAACTGACTGTGTAAATCGATATCCGTACAATTGAGTTCATCTTCACCGTGTTGACAGTCGTGTCTGCTATCACATACGCGATGGTCGCTGATACATCTTTGATCGTTACATTTAAACTGCCACGATTTACAACCGCTTATAGAAGCTAACTCTTCGTCAGTTACATTGTACGAACACAGAACAGAATGCGCAGTATCTGTCGCATTATCAAAATGTTTCATCGTCCATTTAACTGATTGAATATAAGTAATTTCATCTCTAGTGATCATTGGGTTTATAACTTGCAGTCTGTCATTAAAAGCTATCGTTAGTATAGAGCTATATTGATGTTGAAAGTGAAATAATGTTATTAGGTTCAACGTTTCATTTTCTGTGAATCTGTTTATCGTGCCTCTTACGGCCCCGATGCTATCACACATCTCTGTCGCAGCTGTTGTATCTAAACTACGATGTTTGTTCCAGTCAGTCAGTATTTGATAGCAGATCTTTTCCATGCTTACCCAACCAATCGTGCAGCTGGAGCCATTGAAAACAGTGTCATGAACCGTTTTTTCCCGTACTAGAATTGTGTCGTTTTTTGGTTGCATTAAACATTGCAACTTTTGCATTTGTTAAGTCGGTTCTATCCGTTTCACAAATGAAACTCGTGTGAACCTCTTCGAGTTCGCAGGGGAATCGAACCCAGTTCGCTGATCCTCGTGGATTATTCAGTATCATCGCTGTACACGCCATATTGACGTCATTTATCGGTTGTTTTCTGAGAGGAGGTATCAATCCTTGAATAACGTCTGGTATCGTGTCGTTATTTGTACGTTTATACCACTCTGTGTAGCTCAATGGTTTTCCATCAGTCCACGAGTAATAAACAGATGTAACCTGAAAATTGAAGGTTGCAAATATATGATCAAAAGATTTCATCACAATCCTATGAAATAATACATTAATGAGGTTACAAAATTTACCTCCAGTTTTAATCCGATCATCATTATGAGCGCTTTTTGTGAATACGCCTGTCGGAGAAGTTCAGTTGCGAATAATCGCTTAATAGCCATCATTTCCTGTTCTGAGTTGATACTGAGTAGATGTCCCGCGTACTTCTGTCTACAATACAGTTCAGCATTCTCCCAATTCAGACGTTCATCTCTGATGTATTTTACGCAAGAAATTCCCGAATCTAGAAATCCCGATTTACAGACATTTTCAAACTGTTTTATCGGTAACGACTGTTCTAATGTGTATTGTATTTGAAATGTAGGTATACGATGTTTTGCCTCAAAGAAGAGATCGTAATCAATAAAACTGTAAAGTACAAGTCCCGGTATCGCGTTAATGTCACATATTCTCTTTTCGTGTTGATGGTTTTGGCCACTCAATTCACCGTTGATGCTTTGTTTTATCACAATCGGGTCCTCGTCCTGCGGAATTGATTTTTCGCAACGCATCTTTGCAACGTATTTCAAAATGAATCTGTAATATCGACTTAGCACCGCGGTGTTACTTCCAAAACTATATCTTAATATTTCTGCGGTGTATTCCGCCGTGCCTGGGTAGTTTGGTGACTGCATAATACCGCAGCTATCATTCGGTGGTTCCTGGTTATTACGCCCGCCGACTGTGGCTATCTTCGATCGTTGACATTTACGTCGCAGTTTCACCAATAGCGGATTAAACCAGAATGGATTCGAGAACTGTATTTTCACAGTATTCAAAAGGACACTGTTATCTAGTGACTTACTACTCAACGTCAGATACCTGCTACAAGATCCGAATGATATAGAATCCTGAAAACATCGGTCAATTTGATATTCGTGTTCTGATAATATGTAAATGTTCTTCAAAGGAAGGCGTCGGTTTTCGGAGGTAATCACGAGACAATGTGACGTCATATTGACCTGACGTGTTCCCTCCTTTAAAACGTACCCGTCACAGTCGGTAGGATGTAATCTGAGATATGATTCCTCATCGACTGTTAACTGACCCTCCCAGTTATAAGCGTATGCCACTACAGTAACAGATCCACCTGATGTAATCAGACTGACCACGTTACGGTTGTATGTCCATAAACGAGGACAATACGGACCGTATCGTCTAGCCGTGAAATTACCACCGTCGTATATGTAAAATCCCGCTCGCTCGCAGTTCTCTGATAAAACTGTTAGTTCCATATTCTCTTCATAAATATCAACTTTCCATTTAAACTCGTATCTAGTGACGCGATAATTCACCGAGACTTTATTTCGTTTTGGGAACAGCGAGTGGGGAATCATAAACCACATTTTGTTCACAGACACCTAAACATAAGTTAGCCATTATTACGTACAAAATTTTGCATATTCTTTATCATTTTCGATTAACTCAAATTTGTAACTCACCGGACGGTTGAGGATCTTCATTTCTTCGATCGAAATCGATTCGATTCTGAAATTTGTTTCAAATCTTATATCGCCGTGAACCGTCACTTTCAAAACGCACAGTATGACGAGAAATCCGTCAGATTTTACACTATGCGATTCCAGGTAGTTGTTACCGAGTAAAATATCAGTTCCCACAACGCGTAACCCTTCTAGTTTATATACACCGATGACGTCACCAGCTGTGACGAGATCACGTGTCCAGTTGAAGACGACGTACTGTAACACCTGCACTGTGATAGACCAGCAGTGTAAGTGTTTTGATCGAGTTATTACGTGTAAACTGTTGTCATCGGAAATGAGCACTCCCGATTCGTTATTAGAGATCTGAATCAACGGATTAGATACATTCCAATCTGATATCTTATAAACCTGAACTAAAAGCTGCGACTGAAATCGCACTCGACGATAAAGCAATGATATGACGGCTTTGTTTGTTTTAGTATAAAATGATGAAGGTGGATGACCGGTTTGTTCTCGTATAAGGCCTATAGGTTCACTGCTGGTGTTCCATCCGTCGTGGATTTTAACAGTCATCCCTGGATCAGCACCTGGTATTACTTCCAATTTCAACTTGCTTAAAGTCAAGTTTATACCAAAACCATCCGGTATCCCGATCCAGTCCAAAAACAATTTACACGTTGGCAAGTAGCTTAAATGATATTTATATCCTATCGATGTTTGTAATTCGTTCAATCCGCGATATTTGTGGCAATCGTGACTAATTGACAAACGATTTCGTTCATAACGATATATGACATGAACCCGACTACCTCGTGCACCATCGACGTTACTTCTAAACATCAACGAGATCGAGTCGTCACGGCGGATTTCATGTTTTCCATCACCGCAGAATCTGTTATCAGACTCGTAGACGAGAAGGTAGTTATCACTACAGAATATTGACGGCTCGATATCGTGGTAAACTTGGACGTGAAAAGTTCCCGGTAAAGAGCTGTTGATGAACCAACGACATTCAACACCGTGCGTTAACGAAGGGTAATTCGGTGAAACGATGTAACCGGACGCAGAATCTAGTGGGTACCACGTGTAATTACAAGACGAACTTACCGTCACAGACGATTCCTCGATAGAGTCTGCGCGATCAGCGCACGCGATGCGAACTTGACAGACGATCAGCGACGCTATAAACAGCGCTCTCAGTCGCTGCTCCATACCGAACAACATCAACACGATACAATTCTCTTACTATACAAATGCTGCTCGGTTGTACACAGATTTTAAAGTTCTCTTCATAAATGATGCTGAACTTTTCGAATGCCGAAATTTAATGTTTGCTGCTCTCAGCGATTTCAGAATGCGAATATATTTTCCAGCCTCTGATGCCGAAAGCGATTGTGGTATCATTTACTCGAACAGTCATTAATTCACGATTGCTTCGAATTAAAGCTATCATCTTCCCAGTAATTACCATCCGTATATTATATATATATATATATATGTGCAGCAATTTTCAGCTGCACGTTTCCACGCATCGTAAATATCCATGTCCAATTATATTTCGAAAATATTTCGAATTTTTTTCGCTACATATATTATTTTCTATATGTTATTTTAATATGTTCGCTGATGTACTGCGTGTATAGAACACGACATTCTGACTAAAGCACCGATCTTACATACGCGATAACTGCAAAACTAACAAACTTACTTAGATGTTCAATTGACTCTTTCAAAAATGATATAAATACAGCTGGATAACGTCGACAATGAACAACAACACGATATAACGGGACCATCACGAAATCCGTACGAATATTCTATTTATCAAGGCAAATGTTACTACGTTCTACAAAACCTCTTCGCGTGGTAAAATTATCGGAAGAAAATATAACTCGAATGGTAAACCGTAAAATAAGTCTTCAAGAACAAAGGGCATCCGCGGTGTGCCTGACTTTCCTATACGACCGGCCACTAATCGATGGCAAGTATCGACAATGCTCTTTAAGAATGGCCAGTCTAACTGCCGTATGAAAATATTACTTCACGTTGCGTTAAGCGTCGTGATTGATATCAATAAGCACGGCGCTCTTTAAGAAGATAAATCATCGATATTATTTAAAGAAGGTTCCAGTTTCTAGGCGCCATTCTGTGGCGGTCCCTCGAGGTCCCCATTAAACCTATAAATTACCGTTTAAATGTCGACTAATTTGTTCATTTTAATTTACTAATGATATCTTATATTTCGTTATCACGCTTTCGAGAAGATGGAATTTTGAACATCTGTTTGGGTGTTCTTTTTAGGTACATCGTATTTTCGATCCGTTTCACTTATATAGAATTTATTACATTTACCACGAGATATTTCCATAAACCCCACATTCAATAGGTATCATCTTTAGGTTTATGGGAACTTAGATTGTTGACAAGTTTACATTCCAATACCACTCCGATATTAAACGTTCCTAGATGTTTTTTTTAAATAAACCAATTAAGTGACAAATACACGAGACAAATACGAATATTTCAAACTTGTGGGATCAGGATGCCTCATTTTTTTCTGCTGAAATATATCAATCTTGCCCTTTATATAGGCAAGATTCGATTGAGTTGTATATAAAGTGTACAACGTGTCTGGAGCAAACAAGATTGATGACTTACATGATTTTTCTTTCTGTTTCAGCCAATATCGCCGGTGCCCTCTTCGTTTTTTCTTGCCTCTCTAGGAACTGCAATAATAACGGAAGAAATCAGAAACAAATTACCAATTTACTTCACGTGCGCGGATTTGACGAATCAACGACCTCGATTTACTTATTAGATCGAACTAGAATGAACGATAATTCAAAAATGTTGATTCAACTATCAAATACTGGCTTTTCATATACACGCGAGGCCGCGGTGTTTCCCTCCTGAAAAACCTGGCATCGGAAATAATGCCAGAAAACTCCCTCGTAATTAAAAAGCTGATTCGAGCTACTCTGAATAGTGCGAATACATCGAACTTAGCAAAATGTATAAAAATTCACTTTCAATGAATACAAGTTTTTCTTTAAAGTTTTTCTGTTTGCTTTACTTTCATTTCATTACGAGATTAAGCGCGTGTTGTCTTGAAAAAAATCCCACCATAGAATTTTATGTGATAAAATTCAATCGTTGGATTTCTTCATTCGCTTACACTTTTCACAGATAAGAGTATTTTGACCGACGTTGTGTGCAAGTGACTATATATGTACTTATGGAGTCGGACTATGCATTCATTTCATAGACATCTATTTCGTATGTTCTTTTATTCGTAAATTTTGCAGGTGATCCATCTTATGTGTAAGATTCATATATGCTATAATTTCCCCAACTACTTAATGATATTTATGATATTGCGACCTATTCTTATGATGTTGCATTCGTTTATAGGATGGTCTGAAGCGAGGTGAATTGATATATGATAGATGTTTAATATCCGCGCTGGTTAGAAAGAAATTAAAAGTCCCTCCTAGGTAAAAGAATACCCGCTGATAAAAATACCCCGAATGTTGATTTCGGAGCAAAATTCGACGAAACGTTTTGAAACTCTTATGTCGGAGAACTTCGATAGATATCAAAAAAATTAAAATTCTCAGTGGTGTTGGTCACAATATTCAGTTTGAGTAATCTGCTACTTTTTACCAAGCCAATTGCATCAAAAATCGCTTTATTCTGTGACTTGTAGCATGTTACATTCAAGCAAAATATCTATGAAGAAAGATAGGTCAAAAGTAATAATGGAATATATATATATATATATATATATATATATATATATATATATATATATATATATATATATATATATGTACTTATGTATACCTAAATAATGTTTTAAACAGTATTATCTAGTTTATATTTAAGTTTCATATTCTACTCTGATCGAATACTGAATTTCAACCCAAGGGAGATATTTACCGCTGTAGTTTTTTTTACCGTGGGACGATTACCATGTGGCCTACATTCATAATTTAGACAGCTAGTACGGTCCTAGTATCATACATCATTCCACCTGATGACGGCTGTTAATAATCAACAGCCGTAACGTTGTGGTTTCAAAATTATAAATTTCATCATATGATTTAATTCGAATTTTGGGATTATTTCATTTATCATTTATCATTATATATCATATTTCGATAATATAGGATGAATCTAGAAGCTCAAACGTATATAAAATTAGGACCTAATCTAACAAAATTAGAGCATTTCAGATCCGTCTTAGGGTAATATTACAATTCCAGGGGTCCCGTGTTGAGAATTATTCGGCGTCGCGTTAATTCGTTCTTTCCTTTTTCCTAGTTAAATCGTGATTTGTCTTAATCGAAAACATCGCCTTCAGTTGATTTCGAAAGCGACGCCTCGACGCGCAATAAATGACGAAATTAGTAGACGCTACGGCCATTCTGGCTATGTTCTGGGTCACGATAAAAACTAACATGTCCCAAGGAGTTTCTTTATACGTAGGCACTTTTCCAAATACCCGTATTAGGTTGTGAATGCCTGCCTTCATACTAAAAGATTTCTTCAACAAATAGAAACATGAAATGAGAATTAACGTCAAAGTTAAACTACGGTCACTGCTGCTGCTGCTGCTGCTGCTGCTGCTGCTGCCGCTATTAGAAGTTTGATTACTTGTAGACATGGTTTTTCTCGCTGCTCCTGCGCGTCTTAACGTGAAAATCAATCGGATAGTTATCAGAACTACTATCACTGTCGGGATGAAAACTAGAAAAGGGATAGTTACGAACACGACGTAGTATCTCACATAAAGGTCTTGTTTCCAAAATCCGTTAATTTGTATAACCCATCTGACGTGTCCGGTGCACGGGTTGGTGGTCATAAGGGAACGATATTTAGCAAACTCCCTGGACCGATCACACACGGATATTACAAACACAAAAGTGATGTAGATATAACATTTCTTCATACTTATAATTCTCATAGCTTTCAGGGGCCAACAAACAACGATATATCTATCGATGGCTATTAACAATGTTATCAGATCGCTGATATCCGAAAACACTAATTTGATGTGCCTGGTGTATGCGGACGCACGCTTCATAGCGTGGTTTATTTCAGCAGTCATGTCCAGTAACAGCGTGTGACTGTAGAGCCAATAGTGAAAGTTGAATACAATATAAGACAAACAAATAAACATGTCCGCAACTGATATACACCTCAAATAGAATATACTGGTGTTGTTCGAACTTTCTTTACTGAGAATAATGAAAGACAGTAAATTTGTGACGAAACCGAAGATGGCAAAGCTGAAAACGACATAAGTCGTGATCTGTATCATCAGGTTATCGGCAAACGGCCTGTAATCGGCGTTGTGTACGTGCCGACACCACCAACGTGGTTTAAACCCTGCCTTCTCAGTGGTGGTTGATCCGTTCAGGTCGAGAAACCGAGCGCCAACCGATACATTATCCGGTGTCATCTCATTTCAGTCAGCACAGCGTTATAAAGTTTATATCGCAGTCCGTATCGGCCACTGATTGTTAAAAGATTATCGAAATCCGTGTGGAATTACTATTCGGTAAAGTCTTTCAGCCAGTTCCTTTTAGATATCATCGATCGACAAGAAGTGCCTTCGATACAAACGGGCGTCAATTCAATAAACTGCACAGACTCTCAAATGCGCGCTGACGCTGAGACGAAGTCGAAATCTAAATACTGCAGTTTTTCATATGACGCCCAATAGCGAAACTATTTCATTCTATATCGAACTACAATTTCGCGCTGTAGCAAACTGTCCCGTATCATTATTGTCTGACGTCATAGAATCGATGAAAAGAAGCGATGCAGAGAGACAATATATCAGTACAGCGCGATGCTGAATAGTATCTGTAGCTTTTCTATGTAGTAAAATAGTTAAAGCAGTAGAATAGGAAACAACAGCGGAAAATTCCACCGTTTCACCGCTCACTATGAACCGGTTTTAATTGACCGATCAATTAGCGATTTGTTGATTAAAAGAGCCGGTTTCAATGGACTAGCACTAGCTTAAAAAAACTCTTTCGTTACAAAGCAGTCCAACAGTCGACTGTTGGACTGCTCTACAGCATGCCAGTGCAGTTTGAGCAGACGTCTTCGACTAGTTCGCCATCTAACGGACATCTAGGTCAGTTGGCCTGCGAGGTGACCGCCAAAATCTAAAGGATTTCGGTGTCACTGCCCAGATTGTCGGGTTTTAAACCCGGGGTCTCAAACCGCTATAGTCGGCTTGTTGATAACATAATAACGATGTGTTGTCTAATTGCGTTACATTACTAATCATTGCCCTCAATCCGGGATTCGGTAATTAAGCGCAATATCCGATGTACAATCGGTGATACGTTCATTGACGGCTTGTTCAGTAAAGAACAGGTTTCCAACAACAGCGTATAAATCGATGGTTTCATGATAATAATTTACATTTATATAGCGCATGTATTCTTACCAGAGTGAATTCAGATGCGCTCCTTATTTGGTATCAATACCCCCCCTTAGCCTATAGCTCTATCCCATGTATCAGTCATCCCTCCCTTGGGAGAAGTTACATCCGAGCAGCTACTAAGCGCTTCGGTTTCGCTTACGGTTTTAGTTTAGAGTATATCAACGATAAAGAAGGTTCCTAGGATTCGGGCCAGTTCGTTCGCGAACGGTGGCGTCTTCCATATTGTGTCGGGGTCGATAGCGTCTATTCGTGTCCAACCTAACGCCCGCACTACACCCGCAAGCTTGTATCATTTCACTGAGTTTATTCCCCGCATAAGTGTCTAAAATAGAGGGTCAGGCAATAGTTTAGAATTACTCACGTGGTCATCGAGTCCAAGTATAGCTGATATAGCTATACCGAGAATGTACAGGCAGCCATATTAAAACCGATAATTCCTCAGTGATTTGAACACGGGAAACTGTACAAATCCGATTATCTTTATCAATATCTAACACCGCGTACTCTACAGATTCTATTCCACTGAGATAATCACACGAAATACCTTAATAAATCTACTCAAAATAGAGATATTCTAGCAGTGTTCTGGCAATAGCGTAGCCACTTAAGCCGCGACCTATTTTCGGACGGCTGAGAAATGAATCACAATTGGAAGTGGCCCAACCGCTCCCATTTCTGATTTCCATTGCTCTGTCGTCTCGGAACGCTAAACAAATCGGCTATTTATTTTGCGACTTCAAAAATATAGCGAATTCTAAAGACCGGTTTTTGATTTGAAACCTGGGACTAAATGTTCAATCTGGTCAGTGTATAAGCGGGATGCGTTAATATTACATCTCTCGTATATATTCGCGTTATTTGAATTATCTGCACGGAATGAAACGGTTTTTGTAAACTAACACGCGCATGGTTTGCACGGACTGCGCTGTCTGTTGGAAACGGGAATAAGGGAATTCGAGGTCATGCTTTTAAGTCGAATTCAATCGACGTCAACCGCTTAATTTTAGTTTTATCTCACCAACAATACAGAACTTAATTCCAAAACATTCGCGTGAGTGGGTCAATTCAAATCTTTAAGAAGAGACTTAAAACGCATATTTTTAACGAAAGTTACTACCTGAAAAGTTTAAGCTCAATAGAATATTATATTTTAAACTATCTGTAATGTTCAGTCGTTTTCTGTAAAGCGCTTAAGAGTCATTATGAGATTTAGCGCTATATGTCAATAAATTTCATTATAATATTATCATTATCATTATTACATCTCAGAACTTAACTCTCATGGACTCAACGCCATTAAACGAAGCAGAAAGCTGATTTAAATATATTCGATTTTCGTACCGTAAACGTTACATGTAAAGTGGAGATATTATTCTGTGCTTCATGCGATGTATATATATATACTAATTTTTATCCCTCGGAGCGGTGTGACTAAGGCGTTTCTAAGTCGCATGCGATAATGATACGGTACTGTTCGACTCCGCAAGTTTGCAGCTTTACCAAAAAGGATTTGGTGTCTCGCTATTGGGCGTCAACAGAAGTATTGCTGTATTTGTATTTCTAGTCTCCTGGCGTCGGCGCGCAATTGACTCTGTGCAGTTAGGTGGCTGACGTCCGTTTATACCGTAGTCAAATCTTGAAAGGAAATCGCTTAATAACTGAAATGTTGTCGTGAAAGATTTGCGGATATTAGGAAGTTTACATCGATTGTTGGTCTATTAACAGCCAGCGGTTGTGCGTTGTGCGCGGACTGAAATGATGGCTACAGAAAATGTATCGGTTGTTGGCGCTCAGTTTCTCGACCTCAACGGATCGGACCTGACAACAACCACCACTGAGAAGGCAGGGTTTAAACCTCACCCTTTGTGTAAGACTATCCATCATGCAGATTACAGACCGTTTCTAGAGAACATGATTATACAGGTCACGACGTACATTATTGTCAGCCTTGCGATCTTCGGTTTGGGCACAAATTTGCTGTCTTTTGTTATTCTCAGTGAAGAACGTTCAAACAACACGAGTATATTCTATTTGAGATGTTTGGCGGTTGCGGATATGTTTATTTGTTTGTCATTTATTGTTTTTGATTTCCACTATTGGCTCTACAGTCACACATTGTTACTGGACATGACTGCTGAAATAAACCACGCTATGAAGCGCTTGTCCGCATATACGCAAAACATTAGATTCTTGTTTTCGGATATCAGTGATCTGATAACATTGTTAATAGCTATAGACAGATATATCGTTGTTTGTTGGCCTCTGAAAGCTATGAGAATTATAAGTATGAAGAAATGTTACATCTACATCACTCTTGCTGTGATTATTTCAGTTTCTGATCGGATGAGAGAATTTTTCAAATTTTACTCTCGCTCGTCCATCAACCCGTGCACCGGACACGTCAGATGGTCCACGAAGTCGACTACCTTCTCGTTAAAAAACGTTTATTTGAGGTACTACGAGGCGTTTGTAAGCTGTCCATTGCTAGTCATTATCCCGACAGTGATAGTGGTTCTAATAACTATCCGATTGATTTTCACGTTGAGACGCGCAGGAGCAGCGAGAAAAACAATGTCTACAAATAATCAAACTTCTAACAGCAGCAGCAGCAGTGACCGTAGTTTAACTCTGACGTTAATACTCATTTCATGTTTCTATATCGTGAAAAAAGCTTTTAGTCTCAAGGCCGGTATTCACAACCTTATTCGGACACTATTCGGTAGAGATGCTACGATTAAAGAAACTCCGCGAGACACTTTAATTTTTATCATGACCCAGAACATTATTAGAATGATCGTAGCGTCTAGTAATTTCGTCATCTATTGCGCTTCGAGGCGTCGCTTTCGAAATCGATTGATAGCGATGTTTTGGATTAAGTTAAATAAATCATGATTAGTAAATTGAATACAAAATCAAAGAATCTGGTCTCAGAATGAAATATATAGTCGAACTTTTTGAACTATGGATTCATAATACGTTGTAATAGAAAAATATGAGGCTACGAAAACTAGAACCTGTCCATATATCATAAATGAAATAATTCCCTTCATTTCAGGCCACAGGAAAATGACGATCTTTCGAGCCATCTTAATCGTTAATGTGTTCGGTAGATTACAGACCAGCTAAAACTTATAATTTGATTCATGAATGAATTTTCTGCCGATAATAGAGCAGACAACACAGATATTAATGAAATATATCGACCCTCCTGAAAACAGGGGCTGATCTGGAGAGGAAAATGGAGAGGGAGATGCATGCACCTACTATATTGTAATGAGAAATAATGAACGAAGAAATTACAATGGAACAACAAATTCGTGAAACATTAAAAAACATTAATTCATCATTGAAATAAATCTCGTACATTCAAGATGATGTATTTGTGCTACTCAAACGAGCCGGTAGTAAGTAAACGAAGTAATTTTGTCCATAATAAGCCTTATTTTAGAAGCCAGTGTTTCTAGGTTGGATTCCTGTGGCCGTACACACGCGCGTATATCAAAAGCCCGAATTCGGTAGTCCTTTCACTATTTTTGAATCATTGTTCATTCCATTTAATGGCGGCCGATAAGGGCCATGAAAATATTTCCTGACAAACAATTATTTCGTCATGAAAGATGAATTTCCATCGACATATATTCGTTTTTGACAATAATTCCGCCATGAAAAAATAAATCGCCTACCTTAACATATATCCCGATGATTGAAATATTTTTGCAGTGTAAAATTACTGGGTTTTTCCGTTATGGTAGGATAGCTAATAACTCGCCCTGAGTAGAGTAAACTCACACAGCGTGTATAAAATCCTACTCGGGGCAAACCGCACGACCCCCATACACACGTACGTGAATCGGGTTACTTGGGGGTAGAGCTTCGTCCTTGGAACCTAAATAGTGTTCTTACAAGCCTTACGGTACAGGGATGGTGGGATGCTGATGATTCCATTGGCAATGGTCACGTAAGGAGTCCATATGAACACAGATTAGGGTCAAACCTATAGATATTTTTATACAGTCAAAATCAACAAATTGAAAACAAAACAAGCGCAAGGATTTTACAGACTTCGCTGTTCGTTCGAAACGGGAACAAGTGGCACATGTTTATAAGTCATGTTTATAAGTCGAATGTCATCGGATTGTCATCAACTTCTGAAAAAATTCTGGTTTTTAAATCAACTTCTAAATAAATCCTGGTTTCTAAATTCTTTTAATCTGTAAATAGTGGGATTTTATCTTATTAAATAAAACGAAGTTAAGTTTTCTACCGATTTGTCTACGAACTGTTAGCGGAAAGCTGGTGTAAACATATTCTATATTTCTGTACCGTTAAAACTTATTTAACCCTCGGAACAATGTGAATACAGCGTCTCTGACTCGTATGCGATAATGATACGGTACGAATCGACTCTCTGCAAAATTGAAGCTTAACCAATAAGGATTTGGAGTCTCGCTATTGGGCGTCGACAGAAGATCTGCAGTATTTTGACTTCTAGTCTTTCAGCGTCAGCGCGCGTTTAACTCTATGCAGTTTAGGTGGCTTGACGTCCGTTCATACCGTAGTCAATTTTAGATAGGAAATCACTAATAACTGAAATGTCGTCTTGAAAGATTTACAGATGATATTGGAAGTTTAAACTGATCGTATCTCTATTAACGACCGGTGACTGCGCGCTGTGCGCACACTGAAGTGATGGCTTCAAAAAATGTACCAGATCAGTTCCTCGACCTCAACGGATCGGACCTGACAACAACCACCACTGAGGAGGCGGGGTTTAAACCTCACCCTTTGTGTAAGACTATCCATCATGCAGATTACAGACCGTTTCTAGAGAACATGATGATACAGGTCACGACGTACATTATTGTCAGCCTTGCTATCTTCGGTTTGGGCACAAATTTGCTGTCTTTTATTATTCTCAGTAAGGAACGTTCAAACAACACCAGTATATTCTATTTGAGATGTTTGTCTGTTGTGGATATGTTCATATGTTTGTCATTTATTGTTTTCGATTTTCATTATTGGCTCTACAGTCACACGCTATTACTGGACATGACTGCTGAAATAAACCACGCTATGAAGCGCATGTCCGCATACACGCAAAACATAAGATTCTTGTTTTCAGATATCAGTGATCTGATAACACTGTTAATAGCTATAGACAGATATATCGCAGTTTGTTGGCCCCTGAAAGCTGTTAGAATTATAAGCATGAAGAAATGTTACGTCTACATCGCTCTTGCTGTGACTATATCAGTTTCCGATCGGATTAAAGAATTCTTCAAATATTTCTCTCGCTCGTCCATCAATCCGTGCACCGGACACGTCAGATGGTCCACGAAGCTGACTGCGTTTACGTTGAAAAATGTTTACGTAAGATACTACGAGTTGTTTGTAAGCTGCTCGTTACTAGTCATAATCCCGACAGTGATAGTGGTTCTAATAACTATCCGATTGATTTTCACGTTGAGACGCGCAGGAGCAGCGAGAAAAACCATGTATACAAAAAATCTAACTTCTAACAGCAGCCGCAGCAGCAGCAGCAGCAGCTGCAGCAGCAGTGACCGTAGTTTAACTCTGACGTTAATTCTCATTTCATGTTTCTATGTCGTGAAAAAGACGTTTACTCTCAAGGCAAGTATTCATAATCTAATAAAGACTCTGTTCGGTAGAGATGCTACGATTAAGGAAACTCCGCGAGACACTTTGATTTTCACTATTACCCAGAACATTATTAGAATGATCGTAGCGTCCACTAATTTCGTCATCTATTGCGCTTCGAGGCGTCGCTTTCGAAATCAACTGAAAGCGATGTTTTCGATTAAGACAAATTGTGACTAGAGTAAAACTGAATTGAAAGAATCCGGCCTTAGAATACATAAGTATTCGAACTTTTTAGTTTGTGGATTTATAATATGTAGTGATAGAAAATTATGCGGCCACGAAAACTTGACCCTGTCGATAAGATGACTGAATAAATTATCTACAGAATATATTTAAACATAACTAATAGAACAGAGGCACAAGATATTTATGAAACGCATTGAAACTCCTGAAAACATCCCTGGATCTAGGGAAATTGAGAAGGCGGAGTTCAGAAGAGAACAAAGGCATCTCTCGGGCAAAGCAGCAGCCGTGTCGTCCCGAGCACCTACCCGTATACAACACGAGAGATTATACTCACGATGAATTATCGAACGACGAAAACACTGTGGAACGATGAACTACTTAAACATTAAAACATTTATTCATCATTGAAATACAACTCGTACATTTTGGACATTTTCGTCACTCATACGAGCCTGTAGTAAGTAGACGAAGTTAAGTTTTCAACCACAGCCTTATTTTAGAAGACTAGGCGGGTTCCATAGTCATGGCTTAGACTTAAGACCAGTCTACGACCATTTTTGTTCTATAGTCGATCTAAAAATTTGAGTTTTAAGATTCAATACCACTTTCGGTCTCAACGATTATTCTGGCTGTGGCCCCTGAGTTTCAAGGTCGGATTCCCGTGGTCGTGCGCGCGTATATCGACAACCCGAATTCAGTAGTTTATTCGCCACTTTAGAATTATTGTTCATTGTTTTTAATGCAATGAGAATGAATCGAAGTCGCCGAGATCATTGGCGGATTCGTTAGATCTTTGCACGTTAAGTAAATTGGTAGTTTTTCTCATTTTTCTAAGACTGCAGTTCCGCAACCGCCGCTCGTGAGGTAAGTAATAACGATAAAGAGGGCGTCACCGAAAATGACTGCAGCAGGAATCAGTTACAATATTTTTATTCCACCACGTTCTCTTTCGCACAGATTATTGACCGCGGGCGCGCAGTTGTCTTGCAGTCGTTGGTCCGTCTATTTCACCTCGGACGCGTTAATCTACTGGGGCTGGTTCAATAGCCGAGACTTAAGTCCAAAAGTGGTCTTAAATCCTAAGACTGAACTAATGTGACTATGGAACCGGCCCCTGTTCCATAGTCGACAATAGACTAAATACAGCTGAGACTCAGAGAAAGTAGTGTGCAGTCGTAGAAATCGGTAGTCGGGGCCGGCTATACACCTTTATGGCTCAAATAAGATACCCGGCTAAGACCATTACCGTGGCTTGAATTGAATACTGGTTTAGGAGAAAACTAGTTCTATAGCAAAACTAAAAACTCGAGACCAGCTTTTTTGAGATTCAAGGCCACTTTTGATTCTAAGCCGTGAAAGTGACTGAACTGTGCTGAAGATTCATGTGCCGGGAGTATAATCGGCTTAGGGAGATATATTCCATCTCTTCCGTTTTCATGACGCGGGAAAGTTGTTTTTTTCTTGTTTGTAGCAGTAAGGCGGCAGTTGTTGTAGTCTTTTGTTGTAATCTATTTTCATCACTTGTCGGGGACGGTAGACATCTATTATCTACTTAAAGCACTAAAATCGATTTGAAACTACGTACAGGAATCCTGTTATATTCAGGACAACTCGAGCTATCCCGCTAGATGGCGTGTGTATCGATAGGACGACGCGATCGAAATTCGAAATATTCAATCTAAATTTAGTTCATCTTCAACCGTACTGATTTTTGCATCACATAGCAAAGATCAGATCGTTTCGCGTTTCTTGATAAACTAAGAATGAACTTTTGGCTAGGGCGGTTCCTAATCATAATTCCGAGGCGGCTATGTCTAGAGGATCTTGACATAAGAAAATAAGAAAAAATCCTGCATCGTTGTCCGAACGCGCCCCTGGTGGATCCTCGCTTGCCGCGAGTGGAATCATCAACTGCCATAAGCGAACGTGTTCGGTATTCCTAATTTCAGCGTGGATGTGCGCAGGTGAGCCGCGCCGCGTCCACCCAGACGGCGCGTCTCCATTTTCACTCAAAATACAACCCGTAGATCATAGCGACAGCGAACAGCGAACCGTTCGAGTATTTGACGCTGAGAAAACTGTCCAACTGCTCGTTCCACAGACACCGGCTCCCGAACTGCATTCCGGGTCGTTCGCGTAGACTACCGATGCTGACGACGGCCACCATTTTGTATCGCTTGTACGCCAGCGATTTCAAACGTTCCATGATCTCGGCGGCCAGTTCCTGCGTCAACGACTTGCAGCGATTCGCCTCGTAGTATACGTCGGCCAGTCGCTCGCCGAGCACGTCCTTGATCAGTTTTTCGACGTCTTTAGCGCGGAATCGTTCGTCCGGTTCGGTTTTGTAGGTGTTTTCGTAACGCGTTTGGGCGCCGGTTCGTTTCGTCGTCGTGGTCGTCGCGCCGTCTATCACCGAGTTCAGTTCGTAGCCGACGCCGGCTTGTTGTAACGACGCGTCGACGCTAGACGGCGCCGCGTTCTGCGCGTCTTGGGCGGCGGCGACCGCGTTGATAGGCCGCCGCGATCGACGCAAGCTGGCGGCCCCGCTGTCCGACGGTTGCGGGCCGCTGCGCGTCGAGACCGATCCTACGTCTTTGGAGCGCATTATTCGCGACATTACCTATTTGAAAGACGATGAAAATTTCGGTCCTACTTATCCAGGTCACGTCGACACTGAAAAAACAAAAGAATACGAAATTCAATTATCAGTTTTGATTTCGGTACAATTTTGAAATTAGAGTAATAGCAAAACTTCGGTAAAAATCTTAATCTCGATTTCGAAGTTTCCTAACAATATTAGGTCGATTTGAAAATTCTGTAAATTGAACTGAACACCGAACTCTAAGTTTATTAGCCCGCAATAAGAATTAAAAAAAAAAACTAAGAGATTCTACGAGCCATTTTTCAATACCAGAATTGTGAAGATAGCTCATAGATTTGAGTCGAAATCTCCTTGTTTTTTTTCTTCTTACTGTGGGCTTATCGACTTAGCATTAGCGAGTCGCTTTGTCTATGGAAACAAGTGAACTTCGCTGGCCGATTTAAAAATCAAACCCATTGTTTCGTTCCTGTGTGTTTGTAAGGAACACACGTATTTATCAATAATCAATTATCTAACTATATAAAAGTGACGAAGTTCGCTCGCTTACTACGCCTAGCTATATGAAGGTATTGGTCGCTATTCTTACGATCGCAAAAACAGCATTCCCGACATCAAGATAGCTATCAATTATTCGTGATCATTTCCTGACCCGATTACATTTTTTTTCAATATCCCTAGAAAGGTCAGTCCGATAAGAAATGTTTGATGATTGTAAGGCCGTATTGATATGTACTTTGGATATTATTCCATGGATGTTTACTTGGAGGCTAATCCACACTTCTAGGTACAACATAGCTATCGACTACATAATTAAAGGTTTTCTTCGAGTTTAGAACTCGTGGTTCATTTTCACCCAATAGCCTTTTAACGTTTTAGTCGCGATGGCCGCGCACTATCGATCGAATATCTATGAAAAAGGTAGCCGCTTCGTTCTGTTTCAGTTAAAAGATTATTTTCACTCAAGAAAGAATAATTATGGGCCTCTCCTTGCATCCCCTCCGATCATTGAATTCGTGTATTTGTATTGATATTGTTCAATTCTCGTAATTCAAAATAGAGAAATAGAATTGTCGAATATGATTTTGGCGTTTAATTGATCGAAACTGAACTGAATAAAATGGTAAAAACGTCGTCCTCAAAATAGCGCGATAATACTACGCAATTGATTATCAATTAGTGAATAAAATACATAATGCATCTGAGAGTGAAAACCGCACAACAATGAATTTAACGAGCAAGAGTTTAAGAATGGATGATCTAATGAGACTACTGCAAACTATTTCTGCGCTTGCTTTTGGAAGCTAACATTGGCCGAATTATTGATTGCATATAACGACGGTTTTTAAGGCTACTGCCAAAACCATGTGCTGTCAATAAACCTGTAATTAATGATTAATCAAACGTTCAGTTTCGAAGCGTGAGAATAATCTCAACCACTTGATTAAGCAAGAAGGGGGGGGGGGGTGGGTACGGCTTTAGAATGTCCAAAAGAGCTGACGTTTGTATACTCGTACGTTCTCAAATATAATACATCGGCTATTTCACCGCACGAAAATCAAATATTAAACCTCGGCGAGCGCATACGCCACATTAAGCTCAAGTTGAAAAACGTATTCATATCTACATAGCGAAATGCATCTAGATCTTTCGCCCGAGAAATCACGACAATTTAATGCGACAAATATTTGAATTAAGAAATACTTCACGGCGCAATTAAACCCATACAGCCCTTACAATAAGCGTAATTACGTATATGCGTGCATATGCGCAAGGTCTTCAAAGGGTTTAGTAAATTGGAAAAATGGTTCGTTTTAAATCTCGCTATAGGTCAATGTTCTCCATTAGCCCCCCTCCCCTCCCCCGCGTGGTTCGACAATTACCGAAAATTCTATTAATTCGAATAAAAGCATGTTCATGAAACTAAATGTTGTTTGTTATGTGGTCATGTCATTTGAATTCTGATTCGAAGGTATTCGAAACAGAATTCGCTTTACTGGGACCAGCTTAAAACTTCGCCGTTTAAACTTATGGAAATATTGCGACAATCTCGAGTTCGACTGTGTTGAATAACGAGGGAAAATCTAAATTCCGAACTTTTAGACCTACAATTTAATAAATCAAATTGAATATCATTAAAAAAAACTGTTTACGACATTTCTTTAATTTGCAAAGCACTAAAAGCCCGGCACAATTTGACGGATGTTAGCATTTAGTTTGGCTCCGTTCGACCAGGTCTCCCTCGTTTCGTGGCTCAATCATAACATACAAAATCGATTCTGGACCCGGTTCAACGGTTAAAACTATGTTTCCGAGATTGAAAACAATAAATCTTCCGTGAATCGTTAGGATTTGAGCCATCAAACTCGGAGCGACAATTTTAATTTGAAATCCAGGGACCAGTTTTGTAGACCGGTATTATCTTTAACCCGGGGGTTAATTCAATTAAAAATGAATTTAGTTAGCCCCAGGCTTAGAGTTAATACCAGTCTATATAACCGGACCCAGATTTTTATGAGAAATCTTACTTACACCTACGGTCAGGATACGCCGTCCAGCAATACGGTACCTTTAAACCCCCCGGCGACGCTACGAATTCGAAGATCGTTTACTAGTGACGACCTGTACATTTTGGGGTGTACAACTGTCGCTAGATAGCGGGCGCGAAAGCGAAATCGCTGGTTTAATCAAATAATGAGAGTCAACAAACACCAATTAGTTTCCAAGCGAAATTGCTCGACTCTGTTCGCGCTATATACGCTATTACTATCGTTTCTGTCCATTCGCCCGTTTACGATATCCGTACAGGTTATGAAGGAGAAATTATTTGCGTTGTTTTTTTTTTCTCTGCTAAAACAAAAATCTAGTTGAATTCGAAGTTCCAGCTTTTAAACGTATATGCTGATTTTCAATAAACTAGTCAGTATCTCTGTCCGTAAATGTTCTCTTGACAACCTTAAAATCCGTTTGTAAGTCGTAACCATTGATGGACCTTCACGTGTCCGTGTGTGTACGGATATAAAATGATCCAGAAACATTACCTCGAGCTCAAATTCATATTCATCCGAATGATTCGACTATATCTTAATGAGTTACTAATATTTATTTCGACACCGCTGCTCGAACGTTACGCCCGTGTTGTAAAGATGATGTAGAATTCGCTTTAATTTTTATATATAAAATATGACCGCTATACACTGGTCTGAAATACGAACCACACTTCAAATCCTAATACACCGCGTGGCCGAATATATTAAAGCACTACCACAAATTCGTTTTAAATCCATAAAATCCGTCGTGAACGCTTAATACGGTATTAGTATATAAAACATTGTCTCTATGCGTGTACTGTTTTTAATCTCTCTATATCCAACTCGGGCAAGCTATGTTAAATCCACGACGCTTCGCTATAAAGCACGCTCGAATTCTTTATAAGCTATAAAAATGTCTTATACTCAATGAATAAATAGCGTACGCGCGTACGACAGCGAATTCGATCCCGTTGCGCGATATCCGGTTTGTTATTTATATCGGCCAAGGTCGCCGGCGACTCATTACCGGTATACGTTGCCTTTTGAATATAATAACGTTATACCCGCCGTACTGCAGTCGCCCGCGACCGATTCAGGCTGGATGGACGATCGTTGACACGAAACGGTACCGAAATTCCCGATTGTGTACTTTGATTGAAAATATCTGTACGTCGATTTCGTCCGATTTAGAAAAAGAAAAATCGAACCCATTTTCTATTCACGACGGGTGCGGTCGGTCCGTAAGGGTTGTGCCGAATAGGTTCGTCAAAATAACCGATCGATCAAATGCAATTTCTAGAGATATATCAACGATTTTTCAAAATCGTGCGCATAAACACTTTCATCCCAATGACATTTGGAATCTAAAGATATCAGAAAAGAGTTTTCATTATCTGGCTATTTTATTTGCTGCGCGTCTATTGTCATTCAGGGTCCAGTTCCCCAGTTCTAAATTAAGATTTGACTCCGGGTGAAAACATTGAAAATGAACTAACTTTAACTCAGAGTTAATTCTAACTCACAACTGTGGAACTGGGACCTGGGTTACAGTGTAACCAAATGCGTGCGATACATTCGATTGCACTCCAAAAACCCTTATTGAGAGAATCATTTATTGCTCAAAAATTTCTAGAATAGCGTTTTCTGTTCGTTTACATAAGCGCAGGAAAATACGGCATATTTTATTCGTATTCAAATACGGTGGACTTTGCTGCACCGGCTGGAAAAATGAAAATAAGAAATAAGTGTATGTCCCCCGAATGACGACGTCGTAGAGTTCGTAAAGTTTTCTAAACACGCTATCTACTTACTGCCCGTACAGCGAAACCGCATTTTCATCGACGTATTGCATCAATAATCAAAAATCGTTTCGGAAAATTTCGAAATGACATCCGACGAAAATTTGCCTCGAGCGAAAAGACGATACGATATGGAGATGAAAGTTTTCAGAAAGACATCGATAGCAAAAAATATAGATTTTTATTCGGCGAAACTTTGAAAGCTGAACTCGAATCGATCGGAGATTTTCGTCGTCGAAATATTCTCCTCACCCATTCGCCCGAGGCTGCGCTCCGTATATTGCGTAGAGGATTTCATCGTTCTCCGAGCCGCGGACGGCCGCGATTAAGCGTCGTCGTTTCGATAAAAAGATTTCTTTTCAAAAGTTTTTCAGACGATTACCAGAAAGCGGTTCATTTTAATTTCGAGAAGCATTTCGTCGTTTTCACCGATAGCCGCCGGGCACGAAGCAAGGCCAGCGGCGTATTTCCGAAATTAGAACGGCGAAAGCAGCCGTATAAATCGACGAATACGTCGTTCTAATTTATGTATTTAGACGCATTTTGTCGGGGCTTTTTTCTGTCGATGTCGATTCGTTGTTTTCGACACTTCAACGTATGTTTCGAAAGACTTCGGAATCGCGCTTTGCTAGCGCTCGCACGCACATGATCGCTCGTGCGGTTTGATGTTCAAAATTGCTCTACACTCGAAGTTATTTGTGGGCTGGCTATTCGTTGTCTGCTTTCTGTCTCGTTAGATTTTTTTCGAAAGAGTTGGCGATTTCTGACGGTAAAGCACCAGGCCGGGAGCGACGGGGAACGAATATAATCCGGAATACATTTAGTCTTATGTAATCTCGCGTCGATATCGAGGAAAGATATATCTTTGTGTTTAGTGCGACTGAATTTGACCCCCCCCCCCCCAAAGAAAAAAGAAAACAGTAGCCGGGAAACAGAAATCGGGACTCGAACACACGGCACCAGCGGATATCTTACGGTGTATGAGTTTCCGCGTCTTTCGTTTTGCGATGTCCCTGAACCTATCCACGCCGATCGGGCGTCCTTACAACAGCTACATAACTTTGATGTCGCTGCTGGGCAAATCCGGCGCCTGGCGCGCGTCAGCCGTGGCCATGTCGGTCGTACTGTTTTCGCTGGGCGCGTTCGGTAACGTGGCCACGGTGCTCGTCATGTCGCACCGTCGTTTTCGCCGCCTGTCCTACGCCAACTACCTGATCGCGCTGGCCGTCTGCGACGGCGTTTATATCATCAGCCAGACGCTGATGCCTTTGGTGCAATACGCGTTGCACGAAGCGACCGGCGGTTCGGCGGCGATTTTCAACACGCTCACCGGCTGTCAGATTTACGAGTTCCTAGTCGGTCTGGGCCCGTTCGCCGGCTCGTGGTTGATCGTGGCTATATCGTTAGAACGCCTGGCCGTCGTGCTTTTCCCGTTCGCGGCGCGGCGCGTGTGCACGGCTAGATTCGCACGTTCGATCGTGCTGGCAGTCCTGCTCGCGAACATCGCCGTATCTTACTACGTAGAAGTAGTCTACATGCGGTTTCGCGACGCCGACGAAGGCTGTTTCATGGAGCTGTCGCGCCAGCGCGTTCTGTTCTCGTTCATCGTGTCGTACTGCTGTATCGTACCGTTGGCCGTGGTGATCGCCGCCAACGCCGTCATAGTGACTTGCCTGGCGATCGGCGGGCGGGCAGCGTCGCCGAGCGTGACGAGCGACGCCGGCGCGAAAACGACCGCGCGTACCAGGCGCACGACGGTGATGTTGGTCACCGTTTCGTTGCTGTTCGCCGCGTTCACGATGCCGTCGACGGTCGTCACGCTGCTGCCCGTCGGCGATGTGGCGATCCTGCTGGATGTATTGTCGCAGCTTTTCGCCTGCAATTACGCCGTGAACTTCTACGTGTACGTTCTGCTCGGTAAAGAAATTAGGACGTTTTTCGTCGCCAGACTCGCAGCCGTGTGTTGCTACCGTCAGATTTGATTCACTATTCGCGTGATAGCAAAATATAACCCGCCACAAAAATAACACGTCAGAATTTTTGCTGTGGTATTACCTCTAAACCCTCTAGTGCTTCAGCCCTAAAATGAATGATATTTCCCATTGGCCTTTGTTTTCTGCATCCTCAAGGTGCATGACGATACATATTCAGTATAAGTTTCGAAACATTTTCGGAAAAATCGATGTCCTTCATATTTCAATGAAAATGTGGATATCGTATGGGTCGAAAGCTTCAATCAAGATACGATACGATATAACCTTATTCTCCTAGCCTAGAAACGATTGTACAAGGAGGTCTAAAAAGATGATAGATAGAAAAATACAATACCAAAAAATACAAAAAATGCAGGAATTGATATAAGCTACAATTTCAAGTTGAAAATACAGCTTTTAACAACACAGGCGCCATCTATCATGAAACTATGTACTAAGTGTCATTAAATGTGGACAATGGCAGCCATAATCGGAAAAAGGTTTATCCACGAGCTTGGACCGGAATGCTGTATGGTTGAAAAAGCCGTACCTTAAGATAAAACTTGAGCTTTTGAGTAGAAAATCTCGAAAATAGTTACCGATATAGTTGATCGTTGGAAGTGGCGACAGGCAGTTTACTGGTGGGGTTAGAGCTGCCCAAACGCGTTTCGAGTATCGTAGATATAAAGCGGAATAGCATTATAACGAGACCGAGGCCTTTTACTCGTTGGTTACGTACATTGTTTTCCTTGATTAAACGTTACGAACCTCATATAGGAATATTACACATGTTTTGACTAATATGGCAATCTTCACACTTCTAAAGGGTTACAAACTATATTATGATTCACTACAACAACTAATTTTGAATAATGGTCCTAACAATTCACTGATATTAACAATTCACACTGACAATTATAAAGCGATTGCCCAATTAACCGATTGTATTCAGTTCACTAATAGAACTTTGGTCAATAGGCCCTATTCTAACAATGAATCTAATCCGCTAATAAGACATCGGAACACAAATCTACTTTTCATCCTCCCGGTATAACCCTGGATTTAGGACCTTGATGTAGGCCCATTATGGATACTCCATTTGAGGTTATTATGGTGGAGATATTTTGGACGGAGAATGATTCAGATTTGTACAGATATTCTACATTTTGAGATCTTGTCAGTTGGATTAGCCGACAAATCCGAATGGATTCAAACTCCAATATGATTACGAATTCCAATTATAAAAAACGGCAAATACAGGGTCATAGCAGTCCTCGAAAGTCCTTTTTTGAAATGGGTCAATATTTGAGTAAAGTACTATGAGATGGGCACAGAATCCTTAAATCGTTGTCAGTCATGGTCTTAATATAGCATCACTGTATTCAACGTATTTAAAGGTTGATTTATTGACATCCTTCGAAAATACATTCGTGATTCATGAATATTCAGCTATTCATCGCGCACATGGGAACCTGGAATGTCGGTAAAAATCTCCCCAATAAAAAATGTCCCGAAAAATATGTCCCCGGAAAAAATGTTCCATAAAAAATGTCTCAGTCTATCAATTTAGTAAATTCCACATAATAATAAAACCAGAGAACAAACTTGTTAATTGTGAAAATTACACACTTACCATTAAAAGAATTCATCGGGTGACCATCGGAATTATAGGCCTACTATTTTGCCATTAATTAATTTTGCCTATTGAGAACATGTGAACTCATCATTACATGATACTTTAAATTTAAGACGTTACATTTATGATACAAATAATTACATCAACGAAGAGCTATTATTTGTAATCAAATGTTAAAATTATTATCAAATTGTATTTCAAAGTTTGTTCTCTAGTGTTATCATGATGTGAAAGTAACTACATTACCAAGTTCGTAATCATACAGGGACATTTTTTTCACGGGGAGATATTTTCCGGGACATTTTTTTCCATGTTTTCCATTCACCACTATATAAAGGACAGTTCAAGTGAAAAACTTATCAGAATGAGCAAGGTGCATTTAGGCGCCAATGAATTAAAATCGATTATATCCATTACTAATTCAATTAGGTCTAAACTGGTCAACCATCTAGGATAGGGGGTCGATCCTGACTGAAGAATCTTCTTTCAACAAAAAGCTGCCAGAAAACATTCGGTTGCCCACTGAACATTTTGAAGAATTCCGAATGCCTTTTTGAGTCTTTAAGCAACCAACTTGAAAAATTGCCGATTGTGGCATTTTGTAAGAATATCTTTTGTCTTCAACATACAAACTTCAAGTATGACCCAGTTTCTAAACTCTTGGATAAATATGAGACACAATTTTTAGAATTTGAGGGGCCAAGGGCGAACACTCAGAATTTAATGGATTTTGTACCCTCAAAAGGGATTTTGGAATTTGAGAGGTTTCTGAGGGGCTGCAGGAACCATGTGATACCAGTTACTTAGAATACCATGTCGGTGTCTTACGATTCGTCTCGAATCCCGAAAATGCACCAGTACCGTACGCGATACACTTGCCACAGCTGGATCGCTACCGTAAAATAGTGAACGGTTCGTTGAATGTACACATTATATAGGCAGGTATAAGACCGTACATATCTAAACGATGTAAGGACATTGGACCACCGTAAATATATTTTATGTTTATATGTTTATATGGAGACACTGTTGCATAAAAGGCCAGGTACCCCACATACCCCTGGGTGGAGAGAGGCAATGAGGATAAGTGTTATGCGCCCGCGGACATAACGGTTATGTACGGGGTTCGACCCCACGACCTGGCCTACCACAGTCGAACGCTATAACCGCTTTTCTAAGACATCGATAAGATTTAAGTAAGTTCGCTAGTTTCGTAGTAGTCAGATTGGTGTGCTCGATACACACGCAGTACGACGACCAAAGGTTCAAATAATTGCACATGGATATCTACGATGCGTAAAACCACCAGCTGAAATTGTTGCATATATATATATATATATATATATATATATATATATATATATATATATATATATATATATATATATATATATATATATATATATATATATATATACTGATGGTAATTACTGGGGAATAGATAACCTCGAGTATCTACGACGACGAAAGCTTCAAAATAGCTAAAATTCAATAGCTAAGTTCAAAATAATTGGACATGGATATCTACGATGCGTAAAACCACGAGCTGAAATTGTTGCACATATATATACTGATGGTAATTACTGGGAAATAGATACCATCGAGTCAGGGAAAACTTGAAGTAATGACTACACGAGTAATTGATACCAAAATCGCCTTTGCCAAAATATGATGGACTGAAAAATTTATTCGAAACCTTGAATTGCTGAGCGGTACAAACATTTGATTTCTGTAGTCACCTATGCAAAGTTCTACATCATTTATAAACAGAACTTCAAAATATGTGGACAGCCGAGCATAATTTGTATATTTAAAGGAATTGAATCGTGTCGATGTTGTTCGGTATGGAGCAGCGACTGAGAGCGCTGTTAATATCGTCGCTGATCGTCTGTCAAGTTGGCATCGCGCGCGCTGATCGCGCAGATTCTATCGAGGAATCGTCTGTGACGGTAAGTTCGTCTTGTAACAACACGTGGTACCCGCTAGATTCTACGTCCGGTTACATCGTATCACCGAATTACCCTTCGTTAACGCGCGGTGTTGAATGTCGTTGGTTCTTCAACAGCTCTTTACCGGGAACTTTTCACGTCCAAGTTTACCACAACATCGAGCCGTCAATATTCTGTAGTGATAACTACCTTCTCGTCCACGAGTCTGATGACAGATTGTGCGGTGATGGAAAACATGAAATCCGCCGTAACGATTCGATCTCGTTGATATTTAGGAGTAACGTCGATGGTGCGCGAGGTAGTCGGGTTTATATCATATATCATTATGAACGAAGTCAAATTAATATTCTTCACGACTGTTCAAGGTACAATTTAATATTAAAGAGGCTAAAAGCTGAGCGGGGTTATGAATTCGCGATTCAAAAATTACGTAATTGCAAGTTGTTTGTTGAATGGAGCGGGATGCCGCGAGGCTATGCGATGAATCTTACATTAATTGATATAGATTTCAAATCCTATCATGTTGGGGAGTCGTTAACGGTGGCCATAAGACTCCACGACGGATGGAACACCGGTAGTGATCCTTTCGCTTTTATACCACAACAATCTGGACATCCACCTTCATCATTTTATACTAAAACTAACAAAGCTGTATTCGTTTTACGGAAGATACATGTCCAGTTAAAGCTTTTAGTTCAGACGTATAGAATATCGGATTGGAACGTATCTAATCCGTTGATTCAGATCTCTAATAACGAGTCGGGAGTGCTCATTGCCGATGACAACAGTTTACACGTAATAACTCGATCGAAACACTTACACTGCTGGTCTATCACAGTGCAGGTGTTACAGTACGTCGTCTTCAACTGGACACGTGATCTCGTCACATCCGGTGACATCATCGGTGTATATAAACTAGAAGGGCTACACGTTGTGAGAACTGATATTTTATTAGGTTACAACTACCTGGAATCGCTGAGTGTCAAAACTGACGGCTTTCTCGTCATACTGTGCGTTTTAAAAACAACAGTTCACGATGATGTAAGATTTGAAATAAGCTATAAATTGGAATCTATTTCGATAGACGATATCAAGGTCAACAACATTCGGGTGAGTATAACCTCTGTAATTATGTTACCCCTTATCGAAATAACATATATTATCAAAAATCTGTCTGATAAACTTATTATTGGCGAACTTTAGGTACCCGTGAACCGAATGCGGTTTTTGATGCCATTCTGGCTGTTTCCGAAACAAAAAAAAGTATCGGTAAATTATCGCATCACTAGATACGAGTTTAAATGGAAAGTAGATATTAATGAAGAGAAAATGGGACTAACGGTTTTATCAGAGAACTGCGAGCGAGCTGGATTTTACATATTCGACGGTGGTAATTTCACGGCTAGACGATACGGTCCGTATTGTCCTCGTTTATACACCCCGTACGACCGTAACGTCGTCAGTCTGATTACATCCGGCGGGTCGGTTACTGTAGCAGAATACGCGTATAAGTGGAATGATCAGTTGACCGTCGATAAGGATTCACGCCTCAGATTTCGCCCTACCGACTGCGACGGGTACATCCTCCGGGAGGGAGAACAGCGGGTCGATATGACGTCACACTGTCTCGTGATTACACCCGAAAACCGACGCCTTCCTTACATCTACATATTATCAGAACACGAATATCAAATTGACCGATGTTTTCAGGGAGCTATACCATTCGGTTCATGTGGAACGTACGTTAGCTTGAGTAGTCAGTTGCTCAATAACAGTCTCGTATTAAACACTGTGAAAATGCGAGCCACGAGTTTATTCTGGAGGTATTATTTGATGGTTGAACTTCGGAGTAAATGTCAAAAATTGAAATCTGCCGTTATAGAAATACTGGATGGGAGCGTATTCGAAGATGAATGCGGGTTGTTGCAATCACCAAATTATCCGGGATCATCTGAGTATCAACATCAACCACTATATTATAACTATCCTCAAGTGGTCAGACGGGGCAAATTTTCCTACCACCGGTTTCTAATCAAATACATAGACAGGGTACTGTGCACGAAATCGGGTGTGAGTGACAAAGATCCGATTATCTACAAACAATCGATACATGAATCGCACAGTAGAAAAATCACACATGAGCATAGAATATGTGACAATAACGCGATACCGGGACTTGTGTTTTATAGTTTAAGAGATGACAGTGTGTGGTTTGAGGTGAAACGTTATATCGCGACATTTCAAATACAATACACATTAGAACAGTCGTTACCGGTAAAACAGTTTGAAAATGTCTGTAAATCAGGATTTCTAGATTCGGGAATTTCCTGCGTTAAATACATCAGAGATAAACGTCTGAATTGGGAGAAAGCTGAATTGTACTGTAGACAGAAGTACGCGGGACATCTACTCAGTATCAACTCAGAACAGGAAATGATTTCTATCAAACGATTATTCGCAACAGAACTTCTTCTAAATGCCTATTCACAGAAAGCGCTCATAATGATGATTGGATTAAAAATGAAGGTAAAATTCTTAATTTCTAAATCTATCTCGTTAAAAGAAATTTATATACCATTATGATGTTTTAATCATGAATTTGCCACTTAAACTTTTAGTCTACTTCTGGTTCTTACACGTGGACTGATGGGAAACCATTGAGCTACACGGAGTGGTATCAACCTACAAATAACGACACGATACCAGAAGTTATTCAAGGATTGATATCTCCTCTTAGAAAACAACCGATAAATGACGTCAATATGCAGTGTACGGCGATGATACTGAATAATCCACGAGGATCAGCGAACTGGGTTCGATTCCCATGTGAAATCGAAGAGGTCCACACGAGTTTCATTTGCGAAACTGAAAGAATTGATATCGAAAATAGAACAGCATTAATGTTGAACATAACCAAAAACGACACATTTCTAATACGGGAAAATCCATTTCAAAATATTGATTTCAATGAATCGAGCTGTACGTTTGGTTTGGTAACAATAGACAGACAATGCTATCAAATACTGACAGACTGGAACACACATCGAGGTCTTGATATAAAAAGTGCGACAGAGATGTGTAATGGCGTCCGGGCCGAAGTAGGTAGTATAAACAGTAATAGTGAAAAAGATATCTTAAATTTGATAACAACATTTCAATATCAACATCAATATAGCTCTGTACTAACGATGACTTCTTATGACACACTGCAAGTTATAAACCCAATAATCAGCAGAGATGAAATTACTTATATTCAATCAGTTAAATGGATGATGAAACAGTTTGATAACGCAACAGATACAGCGCATTCTGTTTTGTGTTCATACAATGTAACTGTTGAAGAGTTAGCTTCTATAAGCGGTTGTAAATCGTGGCAGTTTAAATGTAACGATCAAAGATGTATCAGCGACCATCGCGTATGTGACACCAGACGCGACTGTCGACACGGCGAAGATGAACTGAGTTGTTCGCATATCAATTTACAAAGTCAGTTTCAATGCGATGATGGTCAGATTATATCAGTAAGTGGTTTCTGCGATTTCATACAGGATTGTGTGGATGGTTCTGATGAGAAATCTTGTTTTCATCCCCCATGTTTGTCTGAACAATTTCGCTGCAAAAGTGGTCAATGTTTCAGTAGGTCAAACAGATGTGATGGAGTCACTGATTGTAAAGACGGATCAGATGAAATGGGATGCACTACTATAATGTGTCAGGGGTTCCTGTGTAACAGTGGAGACTGTATTAGTTCTCAGTTGTATCAGGATGGTGTCGTGGATTGTAGTGGAAGCCTCGAAGAAGATGAATTAGTAACAACTACTAATGTTTCAGTGAATCCTACTGTTCAGTGCAATAATGAAAACTACTGCACAACTAACTTCACAAATCTCTGTACGGAATCAGATGAACAAAGATGTTCTTTCAATTCTCCTCATTGTTATTCAAGACGTCACAGGTGTATTCTAGAAAGAATGACAAATGGCTTCCCAGTTTGTCGAAATCTTGGGCACGTTTTGAGATGTGAAGAATTTGAATGTCCAGCTGGTACTGCAAAATGTCCAGCATCGTACTGTATACCGATCAGACAGGTGTGCGATGGTCAATCAGATTGTCCTAATTCAGAAGATGAACAAAACTGCGAAACATTTTCGTGTCCAGGAATGTTTAAATGTGGTCAGGAAAATCGATGTATTCCACAATCTGAAGTTTGTGACGGTTTCGTCAATTGTAAACATACAACTGATGACGAGGCTTTCTGTAATGTCACGTGTCCGATGGGCTGTAGATGTCAAGGTCATTTGATTGATTGTGCCAATGCTGGTTTAAAAGATGTAACTGGTCTTTTCTCGACATCAAGTCGAGTTTTAATTCTGTCAAATAACAGAATCATTCTGAGCGAGTCGACGTTTGCTTCATTCGTTTATCTTCGAATGCTTAACAGCTCTTCCAATGAATTGTCTTATATTTTACCGAACTCGTTTACAAACCTGCATAATCTACATACATTAGATCTTACATACAACAACTTAACATCATTATCTACAAACACATTCATCGGGTTGTATAATTTAAAAGAGTTATTGATAACTGAAAATCCTATACGCCATTTAGACGACAATACCTTTCAAGATTTAATGTCATTACAATTTCTGGACCTTCGAAGGCTTTCGGTTTTGCTGCTTGGTAGAGATGTATTTAGAGGTTTATCTGCATTACAGTCGTTGAATATCAGCAGCAACAGAATCCATCATATTTCACGATATGCTTTTTCAGGATTAAATGAACTTAGAATTCTCGATATTACCAACAACTCTAAATTTATTTTGACAGAAAGAGGCGTTTTCGATAATCTAACATCATTAGTCTCGTTAACGTCTGATGCTTACAAATTTTGCTGCATGGCTCCGAATGTTGACCAGTGTCTTCCTGAAGCTGATCAATTTTCCTCTTGTTCTGATCTGATGGGTAACACAGTCATCATCTGGGTCATCGCTTCATTCAGTTTCTTCGCGAACAGTATCGTCATTTTATTTCGTCTTCGATCAATTCGACTTTCATCCTCCGAGAAACGTAACACCTCTTCCGATATCTTAATCATTAATATCGCAGCTTGTGATTTTCTCATGTCGATTTATTTGTTTTTGATCGCGGGTGCGGATTACATTTATAAAGAAGTTTATTTCCTAAATTCTGAAACTTGGACGGACAGTTCATTATGTAGTTTCGCTGGAGTTACGGTCGCTATTTCTTGTGAAGGCTCGTTGACGTTTCTATTCATTCTTACACGTCATAGATTCTCGAATATCGTTAACCCATTTTCTGGAAGCCCGATTACATCACCGAGATATGTGTCCTTTATTTGTGGCGTTTGTTGGGTTACTATAAGTACAATCTCTATAATACCGCTGTCTAAATTATCTTATTTCGGTATTAAATTCTACGGTACTACTGGAGTTTGTTCACCTATGAATTTAATATCAATTGATGTCAACGCCTGGCAATATTCATTCGCTATTTTTTCCGTCTTCAACTCTGGTTTACTTGCTGCAATAATGGCGACTTATGCGCAAATGTACCGACTCGTATCTGGAAGCAGGTCTGGTTCGGGTAGAATCGACCCTACCGAACTGGTTTTAGCACGTAGGAGTTTGGTGATTAATCTTTGTAATTTATTTTGCTGGCTGCCGTTAATTATCGTTCAGTTTTGCGCGGTATTACGGGTAGAAATACCGAATCAGGTGGCGGCTTGGCTGGCGGTTCTTTTCTTACCGATCAACTCGTCCCTCAGTCCCCTTCTTTACACAATACTGACTATCGATATGAAATCCATACGAGCAAAAACTAAACGCTTTCGGCAATAAATGTTTCAAACAGTCTTAACGCATTGATCCGGCAAATATAATCGGGTTGTCCTATCTAAGCTCAAGAATTGTTATTTTTAATTGTACGTTCGAGTATTAAAGTTCACACATTTCACCCAAAATCATGCCCTCTCTGCAAGATGCGTCTGAAAACTATAGAAAATATTGGAATTTTAAACATGATATTAAACCTGAGCGAACGAAGTTATCAGAATATTTCTGAAATATAATCGGGCGTGGGTATTAACGACACGTGGAAACGATGGAACCGAAAATTACTTTTGAATTGGATAAGAAATGTCGTGCGAATATCAAATTGTCCAAAATTACCGTGAGATGTTGAACCTGTTATTTTTTATTTTACCTGCTAATTCGGGTTCATGAAAATAAAAGATGAATTGACCTCGTAAATACTCGGCGCATCATTAGAGTTGTTAAAATTCTAAGCCGTCATGTTTGAAACATTTAACCGAATCCTTACTTTATATCTAATATAAGATAGCGAATATTTCGTTTCCTTTTAATCTCAATCGAATGCGAAATTTCGTTTTAAGAAAAAAAAATAATTCTTTTCACAATGCCCGGGGGAGTATAGAATTAATTTCTATATCGCAAACAATTTCGTCTTGGATTCATCACTTTGACCGTTCGTACGCGTAACGTAAACATAATAAATAAGTCAAGAGATTTTTGGGCCTTTTCAATCAGTGTTGTTCATAAGTAACTTACTAAACGGTAAATTTCATTTTCATAGGAAATCGTTTTTTGCCCAGACTCGAGCTATCCACACGCCAGTCATCAACTGGTGGATCTGTTTTCCAAAAATGAATAAATGTAAATACAGCCTACAAAGTAGTCTGCAGAACTGAATTGGATTGGAGAATGTTTAAGCAGAAAGTTACCAATTATGTTTTTGGTCGAAAGAAAAACCCAGACGAATTTGACATAACATCCAACTATGATATATCCTATCGATTTCCAATGACAAACACGAACCCGCTGTTTTATTCCCGGTATGTTTGATTTCTTGGTTTTATAACTCATTAATCTAATTAACATTAAACAAACCGATCGAACGAGTAAGAAGGCAATACATATTTCAAGATCGAAAACTTAAAAACGCGGTTCGCGAATTCGCGAAAACGGCGCCTTACTAACGCGTAAAGTAACGCGCTGCGACTGGATTGAACACACGTCAGTCGCCGATTTTTAAAACGGTTAGAATCCTGAAACCATGCGATGCGTATAAACTGCGATTCCAATAATATTCATAAAGTCGAATTTTGTCGGAAGGTCGAGCGAAAATATATATTCGACTAGCTAATGAAATATTAATTTAAAAATAAAATAGGCAAACGAACGACACGGAATAATTGGGATATTTTTATATATAATTGGACATGGATATTTACCGCGCCTAAAGGAAATGTGAAACGTGAAAATTGCTGCACAGATTGATGGTAATTACTGGAGAACTCGTTCGAAAGTAATGTCAACGTTTGAAAATATATTTATACCCTGAATTTGCTGATTGCAGCAAATGAATTCTAAGAAATCTCAAATGCTCCATCATTAATGGAGAGAACTTGAAGATAGAAAGTAATGTGAAAAGGCGATCAGTGATTGAAATAACAACTTTAGAATCTGGAATGAATTTCAACGTTGTGTCGTGTTGATGTTGTTCGGTATGGAGCAGCGACTGAGAGCGCTGTTTATAGCGTCGCTGATCGTCTGTCGAGTTCGCATCGCACGCGCTGATCGCGCAGACTCTATCGAGGAATCGTCTGTGACGGTAAGTTCGTCTTGTAACAACACGTGGTACCCGCTAGATTCTACGTCCGGTTACATCGTTTCACCAAATTACCCTTCGTTAACGCGCGGCGTTGAATGTCGTTGGTTCATCAACAGTTCTTTTACGGGGACTTTTCACGTCCAAGTTTACTACGATATTGGGCTTTCAATATTCTGTAGTGATAACTACCTTCTTGTTTACGAGTCTGAAAATAGATTGTGCGGTGTTGGTAAACATGAAATCCGCCGTAACGATTCGATCTCGTTGATGTTTAGGTGTAACGTCGATGGTGCGCGAGGTAGTCCGGTTTATGTCATATATAGTTATGAACGAAGCCGATTGAAAATCAGTCACGACTGTTTAAGACACAATATAAGATTGGGGAGGCTAAAAGCTGAGCAGGGTTACAAATACACCGTAGGAAAAATAAAGAATTGCCAGTTATTTGTTGAATGGAGCGGCATGCCGCGAGGTTATGCGTTGAATCTAACATTTATTGATACAACTTTTAGATTCTATTATGGTTGGAAATCATTGTCGGTAACCATGAAAATACACGACGGTTGGAACACCAGCAATGAACCTTTAGCGCATATACCATACCAATCTGGACATCCAGCATCATCATTTTATACAAAAACAAACAAAGCTGTTTTGGTGTCACTGCTGACACATCTACAGTCACTGCTTTTAGTACAGACGTATAGAATATCTGATTGGAACGTCTCTAATCCGTTGATTCAGGTTTCTAATAACGAGTCGGGAGTGATCGTTCCCGATGACAACAGTTTACACGTAATAACACGATCAAAACACTTACACTGCTGGTCTATCACAGTGCAGGTGTTACAGTACGTCCTCTTCAACTGGACACGTGATCTCATCACATCCGGTGACGTCATCGGTGTATATAAACAAGAAGGGTTACGCGTTGTAGGAACTGCTATTTCACTCGGTAACAACTACCTGGAATCGCTGAGTGTCAAATCTGAAGGCTTTCTCGTCATACTGTGCATTTTGAGAGCAGGCGTCCGCAAAAATGCGAGATTTGAAATAAACTATAAGATTGAATCTATTTCGATAGATGATTTAAAGGTCATCGACCGTGAGGTGAGTATCACCTGTGAAATAATTTTACCTCGTATTGAAATAAACTGAAATTATTAAAAATAAAAACTGTCTGATATACTCGAAATATTGGCTAAATCTAGGTACCGGTGAACCAGATGTTTTTTAAGACGCCGTTCACGCTGTTTCCAAAACGAATGAAAATCGTTGTGAATTATCGCGTCAGTAGATATGAGTTTAAATGGAAAGTGGATATCTATGAAGAAAATATGGAACTAACAGTTTTGTCAGAGAACTGCGAGCGAGCTGGATTTTACATATACGACGGCGGTAATTTCACGGCTAGACGATACGGTCCGTATTGTCCTCGTTTATGGACATACAACCATAACGTGGTCAGTCTGATTACATCAGGTGGATCGGTTACTGTAGTAGGATACGCTTATAACTGGGATGATCAGTTAACAGTCGGTAAAATATCATATCTCAGATTTCGTCCTACCGACTGTGACGGGTACGTTTTAAAGGAGGGAGAACGTCAGACCAATATGACGTCACACTGTCTCGTGATTACGCCGGAAAATCGACACCTTCCTTTGAGAAATATTAATATATTATCAGAACACGAATATCAAATTGACCGATGTTTTCAGGAACATCTATCTTTTGGTTCTTGTAGCAGGTATCTGCGATTGAGTAGTCAGGTTCTTAATAACGGCCTCGTTTTAAACACTGTGAAAACACGTGTGACGAATGTATTCTGGTTTTATCCCTTATTAGTTAAACTACGACGTAAATGTCAACGATCGAAGATAGTGGCAGGCGTTATTGGCCAGACACCATTGAATGATAATTGCGGAATCATTCAGTCACCAAACTACCCGGGATCAGCAGGGCAAACCAGGGAAACATTAACATATTATTTTCCATCAAAAAAAACTCGACGAATTCAGTATTACAGATTTGTGATAAAACATTTAGAAAAGATACGATGTGAGAAATCGCATCCTTTAGACAAGGACCCGATTTTAATAAAGCAACCCATTGCTGATACAACTAGCGATCAAACACATCAACACGAAAATAGAATATGTGACGATAACGCGATACCGGGACTTGTATTCTATAGTTTAAGAGATCACAACCTGTGGTTTGAGTTGAAAAATTACATACCTACATTTCAAATACAATACATATTAGAACAGTCGTTGCCGATAAAACAGTTTAAAAATGTCTGTCAATCGGGATTTCTAGATTCGGGAATTTCATGCGTAAAACACATCAGTGATAACCGTCTGAATTGGGAGAATGCTGAATTGTATTGTAGACAGAAATACGCGGGACATCTACTCAGTATCAACTCACAACAGGAAATGATTAACATTAAAACATTATTCGCTACCGAACTTCTTAAACAGGCATATTCACAGAAAGCGCTCGTAATAATGACTGCAATGAAACTACAGGTAAACTTTACCATAAACTCGTAAGAAAGTTTGTATGTAAGATATTGATGTTATTTTTAATCACGTGTTTGCAACTTAATTTTTCAGCCCGTTTCTGGTTATTACACGTGGACGGATGGTAAACCATTGAGCTACACAGAGTGGTATAAACCTACAAATAACGACACGATACCAGAAGTTATTCAAGGATTGATATCTCCTCTCAGAAAACAACCGATAAATGACGTCAATATGCCGTGTACGGCGATGATACTGAATAATCCACGAGGATCAGCGAACTGGGTTCGATTCCCCTGCGAAATCGAAGAGGTTCATACGAGTTTCATTTGCGAAACTGAAAGATTTGCCATCGAAAATAGAACAGCAACAATGCGGAATGTAATCAAAAACGACACATTTCTATTTCAAAATACTGATTTCAACGATTCGAACTGTACGATTGGTTGGGTAAACATAGATAAACAATGCTATCAAATACTGACAGATTGGAACAGATATCGAAGTCTTGATTCAAAAACTGCTACAGAGATGTGTCATAGTATCGGATCTGATATGGGCAAAATATTCCGTAACACAGAAAATGACATCTTAAATTTGATAAAATCATTTCAATATCAACATCAATATAGCTCTATACTAATGATGACTTCCAATGACAGACTGCAAGTTATAAACCCAATAATCACTAGAGATGAAATTACTTATATTCAATCAGTTAAATGGACGACGAAACAGTTTGATAATGCGACAGATACAGCGCATTCTGTTTTGTGTTCATACAATGTAACTGATGAAGAGTTAACTTCTATAAGCGGTTGTAAATCGTGGCAGTTTAAATGTAACGATCAAAGATGTATAAGCGACCATCGCGTATGTGATACCAGACACGACTGTCAACACGGTGAAGATGAACTCATTTGTACGGATGTCAATTTACACAGTCAGTTTCAATGCGATGATGGTCAGATTATATCAATAAGTGAATTCTGTGACTTCATACAGGATTGTCGGGATGGTTCGGATGAGGAATCTTGTATTCATCCCCCGTGTTTGTCTGTACAATTTCGCTGCACAAGTGGTCAATGTATCAGTAGGTCTAACAGATGTGATGGATTCACTAATTGTAAAGACGGATCAGATGAAATGGGATGCATTACTGAAATGTGTCAGGGGTTCCTGTGTAACAGTGGAGACTGTATTAGTTCTCAGTTGTATCAGGATGGTGTCGTGGATTGTAGTGGAAGCCTCGAAGAAGATGAATTAGTACCAACTACTAATGTTACATTGAATCCTACTGTTCAGTGCAATAATGAAAACTACTGCACAACTAACTTCACAAATCTCTGTACGCAATCAGATGAACAAAGATGTTCCTTCAATTCTCCTCATTGTTATTCAAGACGTCACAGATGTATTCTAGAAAGAATGACAAATGGTTTCCCGGTTTGTAGAAATCTTGAGCACGTATTGAGATGTGAAGAATTTGAATGTCCAGCAGGTACTGCAAAATGTCCAGCATCGTACTGTATACCGATCAGACAGGTGTGCGATGGTCAATTGGATTGTCCTAATTCAGAAGATGAACAAAACTGCGAGACATTTTCGTGTCCAGGAATGTTTAAATGTGGTCAGGAAAATCGGTGTATTACACAATCTGAAGTTTGTGACGGTTTCGTGAATTGTAAACATACAACTGATGACGAGGCTTTCTGTAACGTCACGTGTCCGATGGGCTGTAGATGTCAAGGTCATTTGATTGATTGTGCCAATGCTCGTTTAAAAGATGTAACTGGTCTTTTCTCGACATCAAGTCGAGTTTTAATTCTGTCAAATAACAGAATCATTCTGAGCGAGTCGACGTTTGCTTCATTCGTTTATCTTCGAATGCTTAACATCTCTTCCAATGAATTGTCTTATATTTCACCGAACTCGTTCACAAACCTGCATAATCTGCATACATTAGATCTTACATACAACAACATAACATCATTATCCACAAACACATTCATCGGGTTGTATAATTTAAAAGAGTTATTGATAACTGAAAATCCTATACGCCATTTAGACGACTATACTTTTCAAGATTTAATGTCATTACAATTTCTGAACCTTCAAGGGCTTTCGCTATTGCTGCTTGGTAGAGATGTATTTAGAGGTTTATCTGCATTACAGTCGTTGAATATCAGCAGTAACAGAATCCATCATATTTCACGATATGCTTTTTCAGGATTAAATGAACTTAGAATTCTTGACATAACCAACAACTCTAAGTTCATTTCCACAGCAAGAGGAGTTTTCATCAATCTGACATCATTAGTCTCGCTAACGTCTGACGCTTACAAATTTTGCTGCATGGCTCCGAATGTTGACCAGTGCCTTCCTAAAGCTGATCAGTTTTCCTCATGTTCTGATCTGATGGGTAACACAGTCCTCAGAGCTATCATCTGGGTCATCGCTGCGTTCAGTCTCTTCGCAAACACGATTGTCATTTTATTTCGTCTTCGATCAATTCAACTTTCGTCCTCCGAAAAGCGTAACACATCCTCCGATATCCTTATTATCAATATCGCAGCTTGTGATTTTTTGATGTCGATTTATTTGTTTTCGATCGCGGGTGCAGATTACGTTTTTAAAGGAGTTTATTTCTTGAATTCTGAAACTTGGACGGACAGTTCATTGTGTAGTTTCGCCGGAGTCACGGTGACTATTTCTTGTGAAGGCTCATTGACGTTTCTATTCATTCTAACACGGCATAGATTCTCGAATATCGTTAACCCATTTTCTGGAAGCCCGATTAAATCACCGAGATATGTGTCCATTATTTGTGGCGTGTGTTGGGTTATTATAAGTACAATCTCTATAATACCGCTGTCACAATTATCTTATTTCGGTATTAAATTCTACGGTACTACTGGAGTTTGTTTACCTATGAATTTAATATCAATTGATGTCCACGCCTGGCAATATTCATTCGCTATTTTTGCGGTATTCAACTCGTTCATACTCGCTACGATAATGACGACTTATGCGCAAATGTACAGACTCGTATCTGGAAGCAGGTCTGGTTCGGGTAGAATTGACCCTACCGAACTGATTTTAGCACGTAGAAGTTTAGTGATAAATCTTTGTAATTTTTTTTGCTGGCTGCCGTTAATTACCGTTCAGTTTTGCGCGGTACTACGGGTAGAAATACCGAATCAGGTGGCGGCTTGGCTGGCGGTTCTTTTCTTACCGATCAACTCGTCCCTCAATCCCCTTCTTTACACAATACTGACTATCGATATGAAATCCATACGAGCAAAAACAAAACGCTTACGGCAATAAATATTTTAAACAGTCTAAACGCATTGATCAGGCAAATATTAGCGGGTTGTCCTATCTAAGCTCAAGAATTGTTATTTTTAATTGTACGTTCGAGTATTAAAGTTCACACATTTCACCCGAAATCATGCCCTCTCTGCAAGATGCGTCTGAAAACGATAGACAATATTGGAATTTTAAAATGATATTAAACCTGAGCAAACGAAGTTATCAGAATATTTCTGAAATTTAATCGGGTGTGGGTATTCACGATACGTGGAAACGATGCAACCCAAAATTGCTTTTGAATTGGATAAGAAATGTGGAGCGAATATCAAATTGCCCAAAATTACCGTGAGATGTTGAACCTGTTTTTTTTTTACTTTTCCTGCCAATTCAAGTTCTAAAACTAAAAAAATGAATCGACCTCGCAAATACTCAGCGCATCATCAGAGTTGTTAAAATTCTAAGCCGTCACGTTTGATACATTCAGCCAAATCTTTGTTTTATTTTCCTGATATACGATAGCGAATATTTCGTTTCCTCTTGATCTCAACCGAATGCGAAATTTCGTTTTAAGAAAAAAAATAATTCTTTTCACAATGCGTGGGGGAGTATAGAATAGATTTTTATATCGCAAACACTTTCGTTTTGGATTCCTCCACTTTGACCGTACGTACCAGTAACGTTAAGATAATAAATAGGTCAAGAGATTTTAGGGCGTTTTTTAAACCAGTGTTGTTTATAAGTAACGGTAAATTTCATTTTTATAGGAAATCGATTTTTGCCCAGACTCGAGCTACCCACTCGCCAGTCGTCAACTGGTGGATCTGTCTTTCAATTACGAATGAATGTTAATACAGCCTACGAAGTATTTTACAGAACTGAATTGGATTGGAGAATGTTTACGCTGAAAGAAACCAATATCATGTGTTTTGGTCTAATGAAAAACCCAGACGATTTTGACATAACATCCAACTATGATATATCCTATCGATTTCCAATGACAAACACGAACCCGCTGTTTTATTCCCGGTATGTTTGATTTCTTGGTTTTATAACTCATTAATCTAATTAACATTAAACTAACCGATCGAACGAGTAAGAAGGGCAATACATATTTCAAGATCGAAAACTTAAAAACGCGGTTCGCGAATTCGCGAAAACGGCGCCTTACTAACGCGTAAAGTAACGCGCTGCGACTGGATTGAACACACGCCAGTCGCCGATTTTCAAAACGGTTAAAATCCTGAAACCATGCGATGCGTATAAACTGCGATTCCAGTAATATTCATAAAGTCGAATTTTGTCGGACGGTCGAGCGAAAATATATATTCGACTAGCTAATAAAATATTAATTTAAAAATAAAATAGGCAAACGAACGACACGGAATAATTGGGATATTTTTATATATAATTGGACATGGATATTTACCGCGCCTAAAGGAAATGTGAAACGTGAAAATTGCTGCACAGATTGATGGTAATTACTGGAGAACTCGTTCGAAAGAACTGTCAACGTTTGAAAATATATTTGTATCCTGAATTTGCTGATTGCAGCAAATGAATACTAAGAAATCTCAAATGCTCCATCATTTTCGGATAGAACATGAAGATAGAAAGTAATGTAAACAACCGATCAGTGATTGAGATAACAACTTTTGAATCTGGAATGAATTCCAACGTTGTATCGTGTTGATGTTGTTCGGTATGGAGCAGCGACTGAGAGCGCTGTTTATAGCGTCGCTGATCGTCTGTCAAGTTCGCATCGCGCGCGCTGATCGCGCAGACTCTATCGAGGAATCGTCTGTGACGGTAAGTTCGTCTTGTAACAACACGTGGTACCCGCTAGATTCTACGTCCGGTTACATCGTTTCACCGAATTACCCTTCGTTAACGCGCGGTGTTGAATGTCGTTGGTTCATCAACAGTTCTTTTACGGGGACTTTTCACGTCCAAGTTTACTACGATATTGGGCTTTCAATATTCTGTAGTGATAACTACCTTCTTGTTTACGAGTCTGAAAATAGATTGTGCGGTGTTGGAAAACATGAAATCCGCCGTAACGATTCGATCTCGTTGATGTTTAGGAGTAACGTCGATGGTGCGCGAGGTAGTCGGGTTTATGTCATATATAGTTATGAACGAAGCCGATTGAAAATCAGTCACGACTGTTTAAGACACAATATAAGATTGGGGATGCTAAAAGCTGAGCAGGGTTACAAATACACCGTAGGAAAAATAATGAATTGCCAGTTATTTGTTGAATGGAGCGGCATGCCGCGAGGTTATGCGTTGAATCTAACATTTATTGATACAACTTTTAGATTCTATTATGGTTGGAAATCATTGTCGGTAACCATGAAAATACACGACGGTTGGAACACCAGCAATGAACCTTTAGCGCATATACCACACCAATCTGGACATCCAGCATCATCATTTTATACAAAAACAAACAAAGCTGTTTTGGTGTCACTGCTGACACATCTACAGTCACTGCTTTTAGTACAGACGTATAGAATATCTGATTGGAACGTCTCTAATCCGTTGATTCAGATCTCTAATAACGAATCGGGAGTGCTCATTCCCGATGACAACAGTTTACACGTAATAACCCGATCAAAACACTTACACTGCTGGTCTATCACAGTGCAGGTGTTACAGTACGTCGTCTTCAACTGGACACGTGATCTCATCACATCCGGTGACGTCATCGGTGTATATAAACAAGAAGGGTTACGCGTTGTAGGAACTGCTATTTCACTCGGTAACAACTACCTGGAATCGCTGAGTGTCAAATCTGAAGGCTTTCTCGTCATACTGTGCATTTTGAGAGCAGGCGTCCGCAAAAATGCGAGATTTGAAATAAACTATAAGATTGAATCTATTTCGATAGATGATTTAAAGGTCATCGACCGTGAGGTGAGTATCACCTGTGAAATAATTTTACCTCGTATTGAAATAAACTGAATTTATTAAAAATAAAAACTGTCTGATGTCCTCGAAATATTGGCTAAATCTAGGTACCGGTGAACCAGATGTTTTCTAAGACGCCGTTCGCGCTGTTTCCAAAACGAATGAAAATCGTTGTGAATTATCGCGTCAGCAGATATGAGTTTAAATGGAAAGTGGATATCTATGAAGAAAATATGGAACTAACAGTTTTATCAGAGAACTGCGAGCGAGCTCTGGATTTTACATATACGACGGTGGTAATTTTACGGCTAGACGATACGGTCCGTATTGTCCTCGTTTATACGCCCCGTACGACCGTAACGTGGTCAGTCTGATTACATCCGGCGGGTCGGTTACTGTAGTAGGATACGCTTATAACTGGGACGGTCAGTTAACAGTCGATAAGGAATCATATCTCAGATTTCGTCCTACCGACTGTGACGGGTATGTTTTAAAGGATGGAGAACGTCAGATCAATATGACGTCAAACTGTCTCGTGATTACACCGGAAAAGCGACGCCTTCCTTTTAGAAAAATTAATATATTATCAGAACACGAATATCAAATTGACCGATGTTTTCAGGATCACCTATCTTTTGGTTCTTGTACCAGGTATCTGCGATTGAGTAGTCAGTTGGTCAATAACAGTCTCGTATTAAACACTATGAAAATACGTAGGACGAATGTATTCTGGTTGTATTCATTATTAGTTAAACTACGGCGTAAATGTCAACGATCGAAGGTAGTTGCAGGGGGTATTGACCAGACACCACTGAATGATAATTGCGGAATCATTCAGTCACCAAACTACCCGGGATCAGCAGGGCAAACCAGAGAAGCATTAATATATAGTTTTCTACATAAGAATTTTCAGCGAATTCGATATTACAGATTTGTAATAAAATATACTGAAATAATACGATGTGAGAAAACAAAATCGTCAGACAAGGACCCGATTATGATAACGCAATCTATTACTGATACAACTAACGGTCAAAGACACCAACACGAAAATAGAATATGTGACAATAACGCGATACCGGGACTTGTGTTTTATAGTTTAAGACATGAGAACCTCAAGTTTGAGGTGAAAAATTACATACCTACATTTCAAATACAATACACATTTGAACAGTCGTTACCGGTAAAACAGTTTGAAAATGTCTGTAAATCGGGATTTCTAGATTCGGGAATTTCATGCGTTAAATACATCAGAGATGAACGTCTGAATTGGAAGAATGCTGAATTGTACTGTAGACAGAAGTACGCGGGACATCTACTCAGTATCAACTCACAACAGGAAATGATTTCTATTAAAAGATTATTCGCTACAAAGTTTCTTCTAAAGGCATATTCACAGAACGCGCTCATAATGATGATTGGATTAAAACTGCAAGTAAGTCATAAAATAAGTCATATGAAACTTTGTATATAAGAATTTGGGGTTATCTTTAATCACGTGTTTGCAACTTAATTTTTCAGCAAGTTTCTGGTTATTACACGTGGACTGACGGGAAACCATTGAGCTACACAGAGTGGTATAAACCTACAAATAACGACACGATACCAGAAGTTATTCGAGGATTGATATCTCCTCTTAGAAAACAACCGATAAATGACGTCAATATGCCGTGTACGGCGATGATACTGAATAATCCACGAGCATCAGCGAACTGGGTTCGATTCCCCTGCGAAATCGAAGAGGTCCACACGAGTTTCATTTGCGAAACTGAAAGAATTGATATCGAAAATAGAACAGCAACAATGTGGAATGTAACCAAAAACGACACATTTCTGATACGGGAAAATGCATTTCAAGATATTAAATTCAATGAATCGAGCTGTACGATTGGTTTAATAAGCATAGACAGACAATGCTATCTCTTACTAACGGACTGGAACACACATCGAGGTCTTGATATAAAAACTGCGACGGAGATGTGTAATGGCGTCCGGGCCGAAGTAGGTAGTATAAGAATTAATATTCAAAAAGATATCTTAAATTTGATAACAGCATTTCAATATGAACATCAATATAGCTCTATACTAACGATAAGGTCTAATGACAGACTGCAAGTTATAAACCCAATAATCACCAGAGATGAAATTACTTATATTCAATCAGTTAAATGGATGATGAAACATTTTGATAATGCGACAGATACAGCGCATTCTGTGTTGTGTTCATACAATGTAACTGATGAAGAGTTAACTTCTATAAGCGGTTGTAAATCGTGGCAGTTTAAATGTAACGATCAAAGATGTATCAGCGACCATCGCGTATGTGATACCAGACACGACTGCCAACACGGTGGAGATGAACTCAATTGTACGGATATAAATTTCCACAGTCAGTTTCAATGCTATGATGGTCAAGTGATATCAATAAGTGGTTTCTGTGATTTCATACAAGATTGTGCGGATGGTTCTGATGAGGAATCTTGTATTCATCCCCCGTGTTTGTCTGTACAATTTCGCTGCACAAGTGGTCAATGTATCAGTAGGTCGAACAGATGTAATGGAGTCACTGATTGTAAAGACGGATCAGATGAAATGGGATGCATTACTGAAATGTGTCAGGGGTTCCTGTGTAACAGTGGAGACTGTATTAGTTCTCAGTTATATCAGGATGGTGTCGTGGATTGTAGTGGAAGCCTCGAAGAAGATGAATTAGTAACAACTACTAATGCTACAATGAATCCTACGGTTCAGTGCAATGATGAAAACTACTGCACAACTAACTTCACCAATCTCTGTACGGAATCAGATGAACAAAGGTGTTCTTTCGATTCTCCTCATTGTTATTCGAGACGTCACAGATGTATTCTAGAAAGAATGACAATTGGTTCCCCAGTTTGTAGAAATCTTGAGCACGTATTGAGATGTGAAGAATTTGAATGTCCGGCTGGTACTGTAAAATGTCCAGCATCGTACTGTATACCGATCAGGCAGGTGTGCGACGGTCAATCAGATTGTCCTAATTCAGAAGATGAACAAATCTGCGAGACATTTTCATGTCCGGGAATGTTTAAATGTGGTCAGGAAAATCGGTGTATTCCACAATCTGACGTTTGCGACGGTTTCGTCAATTGTAAACATACAACTGATGACGAGGCTTTCTGTAACGTCACGTGTCCGATGGGCTGTATATGTCAAGGTAATTTCATTGATTGTGCGAATGCTCGTTTAAAAGATGTAACTGGTCTTTTCTCGACATCGAGTCGAGTTTTAATTCTGTCGAATAACAGAATTATTCTGAGCGAGTCGACGTTTTCTTTATTCGTTTATCTTCGAATGCTTAACATCTCTTCCAATGAATTGTCTCATATTTTACCGAACTCGTTCACAAACCTGCATAATTTACATACATTAGATCTTAGGTACAACAACATAACATCATTATCCACAAACACATTCATCGGGTTGTATAATTTAAAAGAGTTATTGATTACTGAAAATCCACTACGCCATTTAGATGACTATACCTTCCAAGATTTAATGTCATTACAATTTCTGGACCTTCAAGGGCTTTCAGTTTTGCTACTTGGCAGAGATGTATTTAGAGGTTTATCTGCATTACAGTCGTTGGATATTAGCAGTAACAGAATCCATCATATTTCACGATATGCTTTTTCAGGATTAAATGAACTTAGAATTCTCGATATCACCAACAACTCTAAATTTATTTTGACAGAAAGAGGCGTTTTCGATAATCTGACATCATTAGTCTCGTTAACGTCTGATGCTTACAAATTTTGTTGCATGGCTCCGAATGTTGACCAGTGTCTTCCTGAAGCTGATGAATTTTCCTCCTGTTCTGATCTGATGGGTAACACAGTCCTCAGAGCTATCATCTGGGTGATCGCTTCATTTAGTTTCTTCGGGAACAGTATCGTCATTTTATTTCGTCTTCGATCAATTCGACTTTCATCCTCCGAGAAACGTAACACATCTTCTGATATCTTAATCATCAATATCGCAGCTTGTGATTTTCTCATGTCGATTTATTTGTTTTCGATTGCGGGTGCAGATTATATTTATAAAGGAGATTATTTCCTAAATTCTGAAACTTGGACGGATAGTTCATTGTGTAGTTTCGCCGGAGTCACGGTGACTATTTCTTGTGAAGGCTCATTGACGTTTCTATTTATTCTAACACGGCAGAGATTCTCGAATATCGTTAATCCATTTTCTGGAAGCCCGATTACATCACCGAGATATGTGTGCATTATTTGTGGCGTGTGTTGGGTTATTATAAGTACAATCTCTATAATACCGCTGTCACAATTATCTTATTTCGGTATTAAATTCTACGGTACTACTGGAGTTTGTTTACCTATGAATTTAATATCAATTGATGTCAACGCCTGGCAATATTCATTCGCTATTTTTGCGGTATTCAACTCGTTCATACTCGCTACGATAATGACGACTTATGCGCAAATGTACAGACTCGTATCTGGAAGCAGGACAGGTTCGGGTAGAATCGATCCTACGGAACTGGTTTTAGCACGAAGAAGTTTAGTGATAAATCTTTGTAATTTATTTTGCTGGCTGCCGTTAATTATCGTTCAGTTTTGCGCGGTATTTCGGATAGAAATACCGAATCAGGTGGCGGCTTGGCTGGCGGTTCTTTTCTTACCGATCAACTCGTCCCTCAATCCCCTTCTTTACACAATACTGACTATCGATATGAAATCCATACGAGCAAAAACAAAACGCTTACGTTAATAAATGTTTTAAACAGTCTAAACGCATTGATCCGGCAAATATTATCGGGTTGTCCTATTTAAGCTAAAGAGTAGTTTTCATTTTGATTATTCGTTCATAAAGTTCACACATTTCACCCCAAATCACCCCCTCTCTGCAAGACGCGTTGGGAACTATAGAAAATATTGGAATTTTAAACATGATATTGATTTCACAAAAACCTGAGCGAACGAAGTTATCAGAATATTTCTGAAATATAATCGGGCGTGGGTATTAACGACACGTGGAAACGATGGAACCGAAAATTTATTTAGAATTGGATAAGATATGTGGTGCGAATATCAAATTGCCCAAAATTACCGCGAGATGTTGAGCCTGTAATTTTTTATTTTACCTGCTAATTCAGGTTCATGAAAATAAAAGATGAATTGACCTCGTAAATACTCGGCGCATCATTAGAGTTGTTAAAATTCTAAGCCGTCATGTTTGAAACATTTAACCAAATCTTTACTTTATATCTAAAATAAGATAGCGAATATTTCGTTTCCTCTTGATCTCAATCGAATGCGAAATTTTGTTTTAAGAAAAAAAATAATTCTTTTCACAATGCGCGGGGGAGTATAGAATAGATTTTTATATCGCAAACACTTTTGTTTTGGATTCCTCACTTTGACCGTACGTACGAGTAACGTTAAGATAATAAATAGGTCAAGAGATTTTTGGGCCTTTTTCAATCAGTGTTGTTCATAAGTAACTTAACGGTAAATTTCATTTTTATAGGAAATCGATTTTTGCCCAGACTTGAGCTACCTACTCGCCAGTCATCAACTGGCGGATCTGTCTTTCAATTACGAATAAATATAAATACAGCCTACGAAGTATTTTACAGAACTGAATTGGATTGGAGAATGTTTACGCTGAAAGTTACCAACTACGTGTTTGGTCTAAAGAAAAACCCAGGACCCAGTTCTACAGTTGAGAGTAAGAGTTAACTCTCAGTTAAAGTTAGTTCATTTCTAATGTTTTAACTCAGCGTCAAATCTAAACTCAGAACTGTGGAATTGGACCCAGACGAATTTGACATAACATCCAACTATGATATATCCTATCGATTTCCAATGACAAACACGAACCCGCTGTTTTATTCCCGGTATGTTTGATTTCTTGGTTTTATAACTCATTAATCTAATTAACATTAAACTAACCGATCGAACGAGTAAGAAGGGCAATACATATTTCAAGATCGAAAACTTAAAAACGCGGTTTGCGAATTCGTGAAAACGGCGCCTTACTAACGCGTAAAGAAACGCGCTGCGACTGGATTGAACACACGCCAGTCGCCGATTTTCAAAACGGTTAGAATCCTGAAACCATGCGATGCGTATAAACTGCGATTCCAGTAATATTCATAGGGTCGAATTTTGTTGGACGGTCGAGCGAAAATATATATTCGACTAGCTAATGAAATATTAATTTCAAAATAAAATACGTAAACGAACGACACGAAATAAGTGGGATATTTTTATGTATAATTGGACATGGATATTTACCGCGCCTAAAGGAAACGTGAAACGTGAAAATTGCTGCACAGATTGATGGTAATTACTGGAGAACTCGTTCGAAAGAAATGTCAACGTTTGAAAATATTTTTTTATCCTGTATTTGATGATTGCAACAAATGATAAGTTAGAAATCTAAAATGCTCCGTCATTTATGGAGAAAATTTGAAGATAGAAAGTAATGTGAAAAGGCGATCAGTGATTGAAATAACAACTTTTGAATCAGGAATGAATTCCAACGTTGTGTCGTGTTGATGTTGTTCGGTATGGAGCAGCGACTGAGAGCGCTGTTTATAGCGTCGCTGATCGTCTGTCAAGTTCGCATCGCGCGCGCTGATCGCGCAGACTCTATCGAGGAATCGTCTGTGACGGTAAGTTCCTCTTGTAACAACACGTGGTACCCGCTAGATTCTACGTCCGGTTACATCGTTTCGCCGAATTACCCGTCGTTAACGCGCGGTGTTGAATGCCGTTGGTTCATCAACAGTTCTTTACCGGGAACTGTTCGCATCCAAGTTTACTACGATATCGAGCCGTCAATATTCTGTAGTGATAACTATCTTCTCGTCTACGAGTCTGAAAATAGATTGTGCGGTGATGGAAAACATGAAATCCACCGTATAGATTCGATCTCGTTGATGTTTATGAGTGATGTCGATGGTGCGCGAGGTAGTCGGGTTTATGTCACATATCGTTATGAACGAAATCATTTGTCAATCAGTCACGATTGCCCCAAATCTCTCCGATTGAACGCATTACAAACATCGATAGGATACAAATATCATATAAGCTATTTGCCTACATGTAAATTGTTTTTGGACTGGGTGGGGATGCCGGATGGTTTTGGTCTGAACTTGACTTTAAGTGAGCTAAGTTTGAAAGTAAGACCGGGCGCTAATCCAGCGACAGCTGTTAAAATTCACAATGGATGGAAAAGCAGCAGTGAACCAATAGGCCTCATACGGGAACAAACCGGTCATCCGCCTTCATCATTTTATACCGATACAAATAAAGCCGTCATATCATTGCTTTATCGGGGAGTGCGATTTCAGTCGCAGCTTTTAGTTCAGACGTACAAAATATCGGATTGGAACGTCTCTAATCCGTTGATTCAGATCTCTAATAACGAGTCGGTTGTGCTCATTCCCGATGACAACAGTTTACACGTAATAACTCGATCAAAACACTTACACTGCTGGTCTATCACAGTGCAGGTGTTACAGTACGTCGTCTTTAACTGGACACGTGATCTCGTCACATCCGGTGACGTCATCGGTGTATATAAACTAGAAGGGTTACGCGTTGTGGGAACTGATATTTTACTCGGTTACAACTACCTGAAATCACTGAGTAGTAAATCTGATGGATTTCTCGTCATACTGTGCGTTCTGAAAGCAATGGTTCACGGGTATGTGAGATTTGAAATAAACTATAAAATTGAATCTATTCCGATGATTGATATAAAGGTCAACAATCTTGAGGTGAGTGTTACCTGTGAATTTATGTTACCCCGTATCTCACCACAAATCCCGTATTTCACCACGAATTCTTCTGATATACTTGAAATATTGGCTAACTCTAGGTACCGGTGAACCGAATGTGGTTTATGAAGCAAGACTCGCTGTTCACAAAACGAAATAAAGGTTCGGTGAATTATCGCGTCACTAGATACGAGTTCAAATCGAAAGTTGATATCTATGAAGAGGATATGGAACTTACAGTTTTATCAGAGAACTGCGAGCGAGCGGGATTTTACATATACGACGGTGGTAATTTCACGGCTAGACGATACGGTCCGTATTGTCCTCGTTTATGGATATACGATCGTAACGTCGTCAGTCTGATTTCATCAGGTGGATCGGTCACTGTAGTAGGATACGCTTATAACTGGGATGATCAGTTAACAGTCGGTGAGAGATCATATCTCAGATTCCGTCCAACCGACTGTGACGGATATGTTTTAAAGGAAGGAGAATATCAGATCAATATGACGTCACACTGTCTCGTGATAACACCCGAAAACCGACGCCTTCCTTTGAGGAAAATTCATATATTATCAGAACACGAATATCAAATTGACCGATGTTTTCAAGATTCTTTATCATTATTCAGGTCTTGTAGCATGTACATGAAATCAAGTCGTCAGTTACTTAATAACAGTCTCGTATTAAACACCGTGAAAGTTCAGTTCACGAATCCGTTCTGGTTTAATCCTTTATTGATTAAACTACGACGTAAATGTAAACGATCCAAGAAAGTTGACGTATATGGTGGTATCAACCAGGCACCACGGAATGATAATTGCGGAATCATTCAGTCACAAAACTACCCGGGATCAGCAGGGCACACCAGGGAAGCATTAAGATATAGTTTTCTGCATAAGAATTTTCAGCGAATTCGATATTACAGATTTGTAATAAAATATATTGAAATGATTCGATGTGAGAAATCACATCCGTGGGACAAGGATCAAATTGTAATAACACAATCCATTGTTAGTGATACAACTAGCGGTCAAAGACATCGACACGAAAATAGAATATGTGACAATAACGCGATACCGGGACTTGTGTTTTATAGTTTAAGACATGAGAACCTCATGTTTGAGGTGAAAAATTACATACCTACATTTCAAATACAATACCTATTAGAAGAGTCGTTACCGGTAAAACAGTTTGAAAATGTCTGTCAATCGGGATTTCTAGATTCTGAATTTTCCTGCGTTAAATACATCAGAGATGAACGTCTGAATTGGGAGAATGCTGAATTGTACTGTAGACAGAAGTACGCGGGACATCTACTCAGTATCAACTCACAACAGGAAATGATTTCTATTAAAAGATTATTTGCTACAAAGCTTCTTCCAAAAGCATATTCACAGAGAGCGCTCATAATGATGATTGGATTAAAACTGCAAGTAAGTCATAAAATAAGTCATATGAAAGTTTTTATATAAGAATTTGATATTATGTTTAATCACATGTTTGCAACTTAATTATTCAGTCCGTTTCTGGTTATTACACGTGGACTGACGGGAAACCATTGAGCTACACAGAGTGGTATAAACCTACAAACAACGACACGATACCAGACGTTATTCAAGGATTGATATCTCCTCTTAGAAAACAACCGATAAATGATGTCAATATGCCGTGTACAGCGATGATACTGAATAATCCACGAGGATCAGCGAACTGGGTTCGATTCCCCTGCGAAATTGAAGAGGTTCACACGAGTTTCATTTGCGAAACTGAAAGAATTGATATCGAAAATAGAACAGCAACAATGTTGAACATAACCAAAAACGACACATTTCTGATACGGGAAGATACATTTCAAGATATTAATTTCAATGAATCGAGCTGTACGATTGGTTTAGTAAGCATAGACAGACAATGCTATCTCTTACTAACGGACTGGAACACACATCGAGGTCTTGATATAAAAACTGCGACAGAGATGTGTAATGGCGTACGGGCCGAAGTAGGTAGTGTAAACATTAATATTGAAAAAGATATCTTAAATTTGATAACAGCATTTCAATATGAACATCAATATAGCTCTATACTAACGATAAGGTCTAATGACAGACTGCAAGTTATAAACCCAATAATCACCAGAGATGAAATAACTTATATTCAATCAGTTAAATGGATGATGAAACATTTTGATAATGCGACAGATACAGCGCATTCTGTTTTGTGTTCTTACAATGTAAATGCAGCTTCTATAAGCGGTTGTAAATCGTGGCAGTTTAAATGTAACGATCAAAGGTGTATCAGCGATCGTCGCGTATGTGATACCAGACAAGAATGTCGACACGGTGAAGATGAACTTAATTGTACGGATATAAATTTACACAGTCAGTTTCAATGCGATGATGGTCAGGTGATATCAATAAGTGGATTCTGTGATTTCATACAGGATTGTGTGGATGGTTCGGATGAGGAATCTTGTTTTCATCCCCCGTGTTTGTCTGTACGATTTCGCTGCAAAAGTGGTCAATGTATCAGTAGGTCAAGTAGATGTGATGGAGTCACTGATTGTAAAGACGGATCAGATGAAATTGGATGCACGACTGAAATGTGTCAGGGGTTCCTGTGTAACAGTGGAGACTGTATTAGTTCTAAATTTTATCAGGATGGTGTCGTGGATTGTAGTGGAAGCCTCGAAGAAGATGAATTAGTAACAACTACTAATGTAACAGTGAATCCTACTGTTCAGTGCAATAATGAAAACTACTGCACATCTAACTTCACCAATCTCTGTACGGAATCAGATGAACAAAGATGTTCTTTCAATTCTCCTCACTGTTATTCAAGACGTCACAGATGTATTCTAGAAAGAATGACGAATGGTTTCCCAGTTTGTAGAAATCTCGAGCACGTTTTGAGATGTGAAGAATTTGAATGTCCAGCAGGTACTGTAAAATGTCCAGCATCATACTGTATACCGATCAGACAGGTGTGCGATGGTCAATCAGATTGTCCTAATTCAGAAGATGAACAAAACTGCGAGACATTTTCTTGTCCTGGAATGTTTAAATGTGGTCAGGAAAATCGGTGTATTCCCCAATCTGAAGTTTGTGACGGTTTCGTCAACTGTAAACATACAAATGATGACGAGGCTTTCTGTAATGTCACGTGTAAGAAGGGCTGTAGATGTCAAGGTCATTTGATTGATTGTGCGAATGCTCGTTTAAAAGATGTAACTGGTCTTTTCTCGACATCAAGTCGAGTTTTAATTCTGTCGAATAACAGAATTATTCTGAGCGAGTCGACGTTTTCTTTATTCGTTTATCTTCGAATGCTCAACATCTCCTTCAATGAATTGTCTCATATTTTACCGAACTCGTTCACAAACCTGCATAATTTACATACATTAGATCTTACGTGCAACAACATAACATCATTATCCACAAACACATTCATCGGGTTGTATAATTTAAAAGAGTTATTGATATCTGAAAATCCACTACGCCATTTAGACGACTGTACCTTTCAAGATTTAATGTCATTACAATTTCTGGACCTTCAAGGGCTTTCGCTATTGCTGCTTGGTAGAAATGTGTTTAGAGGTTTATCTACATTACAGTCGCTAAATATCAGCAGTAATAGAATCCATCATATTTCACGATATGCTTTTTCAGGATTAAATGAACTTAGAATTCTCGATATCACCAACAACTCTAAATTTATTTTGACTGAGACAGGCGTTTTCGATAATCTAACATCATTAGTCTCGTTAACGTCTGATGCTTACAAATTTTGCTGCATGGCTCCGAATGTTGACCAGTGCCTTCCCGAAGCTGATGAATTTTCCTCCTGTTCTGATCTGATGGGTAACACAGTCCTCAGAGCTATCGTCTGGGTGATCGCTTCATTTAGTTTCTTCGGGAACAGTATCGTCATTTTATTTCGTTTTCGATCAATTCGACTTTCATCCTCCGAGAAACGTAACACATCTTCTGACATCTTAATCATCAATATCGCAGCTTGTGATTTTCTCATGTCGATTTATTTGTTTTCGATCGCGGGTGCAGATTATATTTATAAAGGAGATTATTTCCTAAATTCTGAAACTTGGACGGATAGTTCATTGTGTAGTTTCGCCGGAATCACAGTGACTATTTCTTGTGAAGGCTCATTGACGTTTCTATTTATTCTAACACGGCATAGATTCTCGAATATCGTTAACCCATTTTCTGGAAGCCCGATTACATCACCGAGATATGTGTCCATTATTTGTGGCGTGTGTTGGGTTATTATAAGTACAATCTCTATAATACCGCTGTCACAATTATCTTATTTCGGTATTAAATTCTACGGTACTACTGGAGTTTGTTTACCTATGAATTTAATATCAATTGATGTCAACGGCTGGCAATATTCATTCGTTATTTTTGCGGTATTCAACTCATTCATACTCGCTACGATAATGGCGACTTATGCGCAAATGTACAGACTCGTATCTGGAAGCAGGTCTGGTTCGGGTAGAATGGACCCTACTGAACTAGTTTTAGCACGCAGGAGTTTGGTGATAAATCTGTGTAATTTATTTTGCTGGCTGCCGTTAATTATCGTTCAGTTTTGCGCGGTATTACGGGTAGAAATACCGAATCAGGTGGCGGCTTGGCTGGCGGTTCTTTTCTTACCGATCAACTCGTCCCTCAATCCCCTTCTTTACACAATTCTGACCATCGATATGAAATCCATACGAGCAAAAACAAAACGCTTACGTTAATAAATGTTTTAAACGGTCTAAACGCATTGATCCGGCAAATACTATCGGGTTGTCCTATTTAAGCTCAAGAGTAGTTTTCATTTTGATTATTCGTTCATAAAGTTCATACATTTCACCCAAAATCATGCCCTCTCTGCAAGACGCGATGGAAACTATAGAAAATATTGGAATTTTAAACATGATATTGATTTCTCAAAAACCTGAGCGAACGAAGTTATCAGAATATTTCTGAAATATAATCGTGGGTATTAACGACACGTGGAAACGATGGAACCGAAAATTTATTTAGAATTGGATAAGAAATGTGGTGCGAATATCAAATTGCCCAAAATTACCGCGAGTTGTTGAAACTGTAATTTTTTGTTTTTCTTGCTAATTCAGGTTCATGAAAATAAAAGATGAATTGACCTCGAAAATACTCGGCGCGTCATTAGAGTTGTTAAAATTCTAAGGCGTCACGTTTGAAACATATAGCTTAATCTTTTCTTTCATTTCTTAATATAAGATAGCGAATATTTTGTTTTCTCTTTAAGATATCAATCGAATGCGGAATTTTAGTTAAAAAATAATGATTCTTTTAACAAAGTGCGAGGGAGTAGAGAATAGATTTCTATATCGCAAACACTTTCTTTTCGGATTCATCAATTTGACCGTACGTACGAGTAACGTTAAGATAATAAATAGGTCAAGAGATTTTAGGGCGTTTTCAACCAGTGTTGTTTATAAGTAACGGTAAATTGCATTTTTATAGGAAATCGATTTTTGCCCAGAATCGAGCTACCCACTCGCCAGTCGTCAACTGGTGGATCTGTCTTTCAATTACGAATAAATGTTAATACAGCCTACGAAGTATTTTACAGAATTGAATTCGATTGGAGAATGTTTACGCTGAAAGTTACCAACTACGTGTTTGGTCTAAAGAAAACCCAGACGATATTGACATAAGCATCCAACTATGATATATCCTTTAGATTTCGAATTACAAACACAAACCCGCTGTTTTATTCCCGGTATGTTTGATTTGTTGGTTTAATAACACATTAATCCAATTAGCCTAACATTAAACTAACCGATCGAACGAATAAAAAGTGCAATACATATTTCAAGATCGAAAACTTCAAAACGCGGTTCGCGAATTCGCGAAAACGGCGCCTTACTAACGCGTAAAGTAACGCGCTATATACGACTGGTTTGAACTCACGCCGATCACCGATTTTCAAAACGGTCAAAATCCTTAAACCGTGCGATACGTATAAACTGTGATTTCAAATATATTCGAAATGTCGAATTTTGTCGGAAGGTCGAGCGAATATATATTCGACGAGCTAATGAAATATCAATTTAAAAATAAAATACGTAAACGAACGACACGAAATAATTGGGATATTTTAATTGGACATGGATATTTACCGCGCCTAAAGGAAACGTGAAACGTGAAAATTGCTGCACAGATTGATGGTAATTACTGGAGAACTCGTTCGAAAGTAATGTCAACGTTTGAAAATATATTTGTATCCTGAATTTGCTGATTGCAGCAAATGAATAGTAAGAAATCTCAAATGCTCCATCATTTTCGGATAGAACATGAAGATAGAAAGTAATGTAAACAACCGATCAGTGATTGAGATAACAACTTTTGAATCAGGAATGAATTCCAACGTTGTATCGTGTTGATGTTGTTCGGTATGGAGCAGCGACTGAGAGCGCTGTTTATAGCGTCGCTGATCGTCTGTCAAGTTCGCATCGCGCGCGCTGATCGCGCAGACTCTATCGAGGAATCGTCTGTGACGGTAAGTTCGTCTTGTAACAACACGTGGTACCCGCTAGATTCTACGTCCGGTTACATCGTTTCACCGAATTACCCTTCGTTAACGCGCGGTGTTGATTGTCGTTGGTTCATCAACAGTTCTTTTACGGGGACTTTTCACGTCCAAGTTTACTACGATATCGGGCTTTCAATATTCTGTAGTGATAACTACCTTCTCGTTTACGAGTCTGAAAATAGATTGTGCGGTGTTGGAAAACATGAAATCCGCCGTAACGATTCGATCTCGTTGATGTTTAGGAGTAACGTCGATGGTGCGCGAGGTAGTCGGGTTTATGTCATATATAGTTATGAACGAAGCCGATTGAAAATCAGTCACGACTGTTTAAGACACAATATAAGATTGGGGAGGCTAAAAGCTGAGCAGGGTTACAAATACACCGTAGGAAAAATAATGAATTGCCAGTTATTTGTTGAATGGAGCGGCATGCCGCGAGGTTATGCGTTGAATCTAACATTTATTGATACAACTTTTAGATTCTATTATGGTTGGAAATCATTGTCGGTAACCATGAAAATACACGACGGTTGGAACACCAGCAATGAACCTTTAGCGCATATACCACACCAATCTGGACATCCAGCATCATCATTTTATACAAAAACAAACAAAGCTGTTTTGGTGTCACTGCTGACACATCTACAGTCACTGCTTTTAGTACAGACGTATAGAATATCAGATTGGAACGTCTCTAATCCGTTGATTCAGGTCTCTAATAACGAGTCGGGAGTGATCGTTCCCGATGACAACAGTTTACACGTAATAACACGATCAAAACACTTACACTGCTGGTCTATCACAGTGCAGGTGTTACAGTACGTCGTCTTCAACTGGACACGTGATCTCATCACATCCGGTGACGTCATCGGTGTATATAAACAAGAAGGGTTACGCGTTGTAGGAACTGCTATTTCACTCGGTAACAACTACCTGGAATCGCTGAGTGTCAAATCTGAAGGCTTTCTCGTCATACTGTGCATTTTGAGAGCAGGCGTCCGCAAAAATGCGAGATTTGAAATAAACTATAAGATTGAATCTATTTCGATAGATGATTTAAAGGTCATCGACCGTGAGGTGAGTATCACCTGTGAAATAATTTTACCTCGTATTGAAATAAACTGAAATTATTAAAAATAAAAACTGTCTGATATACTCGAAATATTGGCTAAATCTAGGTACCGGTGAACCAGATGTTTTTTGAGACGCCGTTCGCGCTGTTTCCAAAACGAATGAAAATCGTTGTGAATTATCGCGTCAGTAGATATGAGTTTAAATGGAAAGTTGATATCTATGAAGAAAATATGGAACTAACAGTTTTGTCAGAGAACTGCGAGCGAGCTGGATTTTACATATACGACGGTGGTAATTTCACGGCTGGACGATACGGTCCGTATTGTCCTCGTTTATACGCCCCGTACGACCGTAACGTCGTCAGTCTAATTACATCGGGTGGATCGGTAACTGTAGTAGAATACGCTTATAACTGGGATGATCAGTTAACAGTCGGTAAAATATCATATCTCAGATTTCGTCCTACCGACTGTGACGGGTATGTTTTAAAGGAGGGAGAACGTCGGATCAATATGACGTCACACTGTCTCGTGATTACGCCGGAAAATCGACACCTTCCTTTGAGAAATATTAATATATTATCAGAACACGAATATCAAATTGACCGATGTTTTCAGGATCATCTATCTTTTGGTTCTTGTAGCAGGTATCTGAGATTGAGTAGTCAGGTTCTTAATAACAGTCACGTATTAAACACTGTGAAATCACGTGTGACAAATGTATTCTGGTTATATCCCTTATTAGTTAAACTACGACGTAAATGCCAACGATCGAAGATAGTGGCAGGCGTTATTGGCCAGACACCATTGAATGATATATGCGGAATCATTCAGTCACCAAACTACCCGGTATCAGCAGGGAACACCAGGGAAACATTGACATATTATTTTCCATCAAAAAACACTCGACAAATTCAGTATTACAGATTTGTGATAAAACATTTGGAAAAATTACGATGTGAGAAATCGCATCCGTCAGACAAGGACCCGATTTTAATAAAGCAACCCATCACTGATACAACAAGCGATCAAACACATCAACACGAATATAGAATATGTGACGATAACGCGATACCGGGACTTGTATTCTACAGTTTAAGAGATGACAGTATACGGATTGAGGCGAAAAATCACATACCGACATTTCAAATACTATATATGTTAGAACAGTCGATACCGATAAAACAGTTTGAAAATGTCTGTGAATCAGGATTTTTAGATTCGGGAATTTCATGCGTAAAATATATCAACGATAAACGTCTGAATTGGGAGAATGCTGAATTGTACTGTAGACTGAAGTACGCGGGACATCTACTCAGTATCAACTCACAACAGGAAATGATTTCTATTAAAAGATTATTCGCTACAAAGCTTCTTCCAAAGGCATATTCACAGATAGCGCTCATAATGATGATTGGATTAAAACTGCAAGTAAGTCATAAAATAAGTCATATGAAACTTTGAATATAAGAATTTGGGGTTATCTTTAATCACGTGTTTGCAACTTAATTTTCAGCACGTTTCTAGTTATTACACGTGGACTGATGGAAAACCATTGAGCTACACAGAGTGGTATAAACCTACAAACAACGACACGATACCAGAAGTTATTCAAGGATTGATATCTCCTCTTAGAAAACAACCGATAAATGACGTCAATATGCCGTGTACGGCGATGATACTGAATAATCCACGAGGATCAGCGAACTGGGTTCGATTCCCCTGCGAAATCGAAGAGGTTCACACGAGTTTCATTTGCGAAACTGAAAGATTTACCATCGAAAATAGAACAGCATCAATGTGGAATGTAACCAAAAACGACACATTTCTGATACGGGAAAATGCATTTCAAGATATTAAATTCAATGAATCGAGCTGTACGATTGGTTTAATAAGCATAGACAGACAATGCTATCTCTTACTAACGGACTGGAACACACATCGAGGTCTTGATATAAAAACTGCGACAGAGATGTGTAATGGCGTCCGGGCCGAAGTAGGTAGTATAAAAATTAATATTCAAAAAGATATCTTAAATTTGATAACAGCATTTCAATATGAACATCAATATAGCTCTATACTAACGATAAGGTCTAATGACAGACTGCAAGTTATAAACCCAATAATCACCAGAGATGAAATTACTTATATTCAATCAGTTAAATGGATGATGAAACATTTTGATAATGCGACAGATACAGCGCATTCTGTTTTGTGTTCATACAATGTAACTGATGAAGAGTTAACTTCTATAAGCGGTTGTAAATCGTGGCAGTTTAAATGTAACGATCAAAGATGTATCAGCGACCATCGCGTATGTGATACCAGACACGACTGCCAACACGGTGGAGATGAACTCAATTGTACGGATATAAATTTCCACAGTCAGTTTCAATGCTATGATGGTCAAGTGATATCAATAAGTGGTTTCTGTGATTTCATACAGGATTGTGTGGATGGTTCTGATGAGAAATCTTGTTTTCATCCCCCGTGTTTGTCTGAACAATTTCGCTGCAAAAGTGGTCAATGTTTCAGTAGGTCAAACAGATGTGATGGAGTCACTGATTGTAAAGACGGATCAGATGAAATGGGATGCACTACTAAAATGTGCCAGGGGTTCCTGTGTAACAGTGGAGACTGTATTAGTTCTCAGTTGTATCAGGATGGTGTCGTGGATTGTAGTGGAAGCCTCGAAGAAGATGAATTAGTAACGGCGACTAATGTTACAGTGAATCCTACTGTTCAATGCAATAATGAAAACTACTGCACAACTAACTTCACAAATCTCTGTACGCAATCAGATGAACAAAGATGTTCTTTCAATTCTCCTCATTGTTATTCAAGACATCACAGATGTATTCTAGAAAGAATGTCAAATGGTTTCCCAGTTTGTAGAAATCTTGAGCACGTACTGAGATGTGAAGAATTTGAATGTCCAGCTGGTACTGTAAAATGTCCAGCATCGTACTGTATACCGATCAGACAGGTGTGCGATGGTCAATCAGATTGTCCTAATTTAGAAGATGAACAAAACTGCGAGACATTTTCTTGTCCTGGAATGTTTAAATGTGGTCAGGAAAATCGGTGTATTCCCCAATCTGAAGTTTGTGACGGTTTCGTCAACTGTAAACATACAAATGATGACGAGGCTTTCTGTAATGTCACGTGTGAGAAGGGCTGTAGATGTCAAGGTCATTTGATTGATTGTGCGAATGCTCGTTTAAAAGATGTAACTGGTCTTTTCTCGACATCAAGTCGAGTTTTAATTCTGTCGAATAACAGAATTATTCTGAGCGAGTCGACGTTTTCATTATTCGTTTATCTTCGAATGCTTAACATCTCTTCCAATGAATTGTCTCATATTTTACCGAACTCGTTCACAAACCTGAATAATTTACATACATTAGATCTTACATACAACAACATAACATTATTATCCACAAACACATTCATCGGGTTGTATAATTTAAAAGAGTTATTGATAACTGAAAATCCACTACGCCATTTAGACGACAATACCTTCCAAGATTTAATGTCATTACAATTTCTGGACCTTCAAGGGGTTTCAGTTTTGCTACTTGGTAGAGATGTATTTAGAGGTTTATCTGCATTACAGTCGTTGAATATCAGCAGTAACAGAATCCATCATATTTCACGATATGCTTTTTCAGGATTGAATGAACTTAGAATTCTCGATATCACCAACAACTCTAAATTTATTTTGACAGAAAGAGGCGTTTTCGATAATCTAACATCATTAGTCTCGTTAACGTCTGATGCTTACAAATTTTGTTGCATGGCTCCGAATGTTGACCAGTGTCTTCCTGAAGCTGATGAATTTTCCTCCTGTTCTGATCTGATGGGTAACACAATCCTCAGAGCTATCATCTGGATCATTGCTTCATTTAGTTTCTTCGCGAACAGTATCGTCATTTTATTTCGTCTTCGATCAATTAGACTTTCATCCTCCGAAAAGCGCAACACATCCTCTGACATCCTCATTATCAATATCGCAGCTTGTGATTTTCTCATGTCGATTTATTTGTTTTCGATTGCGGGTGCAGATTATATTTATAAAGGAGATTATTTCCTAAACTCTGAAACTTGGACGGATAGTTCATTGTGTAGTTTCGCCGGAGTCACGGTGACTATTTCTTGTGAAGGCTCGTTGACGTTTCTATTCATTCTTACACGGCAAAGATTCTCGAATATCGTTAACCCATTTTCTGGAAGCCCGATTAGATCACCGAGATATGTGTCGATTATTTGTGGCATGTGTTGGGTTATTATAAGCACAATCTCCATAATACCGCTGTCACAATTATCTTATTTCGGTATTAAATTCTACGGTACTACTGGAGTTTGTTTACCTATGAATTTAATATCGATTGATGTCAACGCCTGGCAATATTCATTCGCTATTTTTGCAGTATTCAACTCGTTCATACTCGCTACGATAATGACGACTTATGCGCAAATATACAGACTCGTATCTGGAAGCAGGACAGGTTCGGGTAGAATCGATCCTACGGAACTGGTTTTAGCACGAAGAAGTTTAGTGATAAATCTTTGTAATTTATTTTGCTGGCTGCCGTTAATTATCGTTCAGTTTTGCGCGGTATTTCGGATAGAAATACCGAATCAGGTGGCGGCTTGGCTGGCGGTTCTTTTCTTACCGATCAACTCGTCCCTCAATCCCCTTCTTTACACAATACTGACTATCGATATGAAATCCATACGAGCAAAAACTAAACGCTTACGTTAAAAAATTTTTTACAAATTCTAAACGCATTGATCCCGCTATTTAATCGGGTTGTCCTAACCTCAAGAATTGGTTGGTTTAAATTACTCAAATTCTAATAGAGACTGAAAAGATACACATTTCATCCAAAATCACCGCCCTCTCAAGACGTGGCTAAAAATTATAGAAAACATTGGGACTTTCAATTAAGTATTGATTTCTTAAAAACCTGAGCGAAAGAAGTTATCAGAACGTTTCTGAAATATTATTGGGCGTGGGTATTCACGACACGTGGAAATGATTGAACCGAAAATTCCTTTTTTTGAATTTGTTGAATAAGGCGTGAATATAAGCTTGTCCGAAATATTTGTGAAACGTTGGACCAGAATTTTGTTTTTGAGAAAAAAATAGTCCTTTTCACAATACGCGGGGGAGTATAGAATAGATTTCTATATCGCAAACACTTTTGTTTTGGATTCCTCACTTTGACCGTACGTACGAGTAACGTTTAGATAATAAATAGGTCAAGAGATTTTAAGGCGTTTTTCAACCAGTGTTGTTTATAAGTAACTTAACGGTAGATTTCATTTTTATTGGAAATCGATTTTTGCCCAGACTCGAGCTACCCACTCGCCAGTCATCAACTGGTGGATCCGTCTTTCAATTACGAATAAATGTGAATACAGCCTACGAAGTATTCTACAGAACTGAATTGGATTGCGGAATGTTTACTTTGAAAGTTACCAATTATGTGCTTTGGTCTAAAGAAAACCCCAGACGAATTTGACATAACATCCAACTATGATATATCCTATCGATTTCCAATTGCAAACACGAGCCCGTTGTTTTATTCCCGGTGTGTTCGATTTGTTGGTTTTATAACACATTTATCTAATTAGCCTAACATTAAACTAAACGATAGATCGAATAAGACGGGCAATACATATTTCAAGATCGAAAACTTAAAACCGCGGTTCGCGAATTCGCGAAAACGGTGCCTTACTAACACGTAAAGTATCGCGATTCGACTGGTCGCCAATTTAAAAAAACGGTCAAAATCCCGAAAGCTTGCGATGCGTATAAACTCCGATTCCAAATATATTCGAAATGTCGAATTTTGTCGGAAGGTCGAGCGAAAATATATATTCGACTAGCTAATGAAATATTAATCTAAAAATAAAATTCGTAAACGAACGGAACGAAATAATTGGAATATTTTTATGTATAATTGGACATGGATATTTACCGCGCCTAATGGAAACGCGAAACTGAAAATTGCTGCACAGATTGATGGTAATTACTGGAGAACTCGTTCGAAAGTAATGTCAACGTTTGAAAATACATTTGTATCCTGAATTTCCTGATTGCAGCAAATGAATAGTAAGAAATCTCAAATGCACCATCATTTATGGAGAAAACATGAAGATAGAAAGTTATGTGAAAAGGCGATCAGTGATTGAAATAACAACTTTTGAATCTGGAATGAATTCCAACGTTGTGTCGTGTTGATGTTGTTTGGTATGGAGCAGCGACTGGGAGCGCTGTTTATAGCGTCGCTGATCGTCTGTCAAGTTCGCATCGCGCGCGCTGATCGCGCAGACTCTATCGAGGAATCGTCTGTGACGGTAAGTTCGTCTTGTAACAACACATGGTACCCGCTAGATTCTACGTCCGGTTACATCGTTTCACCGAATTACCCGTCGTTAACGCGCGGTGTTGAATGTCGTTGGTTCATCAACAGTTCTTTACCGGGGACTTTTCACGTCCAAGTTTACCACGATATCGAGCTTTCAATATTCTGTAGTGATAACTACCTTCTCGTCCACGAGTCTGATAACAGATTGTGCGGTGATGGAAAACATGAAATTCGCCGTAACGATTCGATCTCGTTGATGTTTAGGAGTAACGTCGATGGTGCGCGAGGTAGTCGGGTTTATGTCATATATAGTTATGAACGAAGCCAATTGAAAATCAGTCACGACTGTTTAAGACACAATATAAGATTGGGGAGGCTAAAAGCTGAGCAGGGTTACAAATACACCATTGGAAAAATACAGAATTGTCAGTTATTTGTTGAATGGAGCGGAATGCCGCGAGGTTATGCGTTGAATCTAACATTTATTGATACATCTTTTAAATTCTATTATGGTTGGAAATCATTGTCGGTAACCATGAAAATACACGACGGTTGGAACACCAGCAATGAACCTTTAGCGCATATACCACACCAATCTGGACATCCAGCATCATCATTTTATACAAAAACAAACAAAGCTGTTTTGGTGTCACTGCTGACACATCTACAGTCATTGCTTTTAGTACAGACGTATAGAATATCAGATTGGAACGTCTCTAATCCGTTGATTCAGATCTCTAATAACGAGTCGGGAGTGCTCATTCCCGATGACAACAGTTTACACGTAATATTCCGATCAAAAAACTTACACTGCTGGTCTATCACAGTGCAGGTGTTACAATACGTCTTCTTCAACTGGACACGCGAACTCGTCATATCCGGTGACGTCATCGGTGTATATAAACTAGAAGGGTTACACGTTGTAGGAACTGATATTTTACTCGGTTATAACTACCTAGAATCACTGAGTGTTAAATCTGACGGTTTCCTCGTGATAATGTGCGTTTTGAAAGCAACAGTCCACGAAAATGTGAGATTTGAAATAAACTATAGAATGGAATCTCTTTCGATATATGATATAAAGGTCATAAACCAGGTAAATATCACCTGTGAAATTTTGTTATCCCGTATCGATACGACTTGAAATCATTTAAGATAAAAACTGTCTGATATGCTTGTAATATTGGCCAACTCTAGGTACCGGTGAACCGAATGTGGTTTATGACGCAAGACTCGCTGTTTCCAAAACGAAATAAAGTCTCGGTGAATTATCGCGTCACTACATACGAGTTCAAATGGAAAGTTGATATCTATGAAGAGAATATGGAACTAACAGTTTTATCAGAGAACTGCGAGCGAGCTGGATTTTACATATTCGACGGTGGTAATTTCACGGCTAGACGATACGGTCCGTATTGTCCTCGTTTATTCACCCCGTACGACCGTAACGTCGTCAGTCTGATTACATCAGGTGGATCGGTTACTGTAGTAGGATACGCTTATAACTGGGATGATCAGTTAACAGTCGGTAAGATATCATATCTCAGATTTCGTCCTACCGACTGCGACGGGTATGTTTTAAAGGATGGAGAACATCGGATCAATATGACGTCACACTGTCTCGTGATAACACCGGAAAATCGACGCCTTCCTTTGAGAAATATTTATATATTATCAGAACACGAATATCAAATTGACCGATGTTTTCAGGATCATCTATCATTCGGTTCTTGTAGCAGGTATCTGAGATTGAGTAGTCAGGTTCTTAATAACGGTCTCGTATTAAACACTGTGAAAACACGTGTGGCGAATGTATTCTGGTTGTATTCATTATTAGTTAAACTACGGCGTAAATGTCAACGATCGAAGATAGTGGCAGGCGTTATTGGCCAGACACCATTGAATGATAATTGCGGAATCATTCAATCACCAAACTACCCGGGATCAGCGGGGCAAACCAGAGAAGCATTACTATATAGTTTTCCAAGTAGGAACATTCAGCGAATTCTGTACTACAGATTTGTAATCAAATATACTGATATGATACAATGTGAGAAAACGAATCCGTGGGACAAGGACCCGATTGTAATAAACCATTCCATTATTGATAGAACTAGCGGTCAAACACATCAACACGAAAATATAATATGCGACAATAACGCGATACCGGGACTTGTGTTTTATAGTTTAAGACATGAGAACCTGTGGTTTGAGGTGAAAAATCACATACCTTCTTTTCAAATACAATACATATTAGAACAGCCGTTACTGATAAAACAGTTTGAAAATGTCTGTAAATCGGGATTTCTAGATTCGGGAATTTCATGCGTAAAATACATCAGAGATGAACGTCTAAATTGGGAGAATGCTGAATTGTATTGTAGACAGAAGTACGCGGGACATCTACTCAGTATCAACTCACAACAGGAGATGATTTCTATCAAACGATTATTCGCAACAAAACTTCTTCTAAAGGCATATTCACAGAAAGCGCTCTTAATGATGATTGGATTAAAAATGAAGGTAAAATTCTTAATTTCTAAAACTATCTCGTTAAAAGAAATTTATATACCATCATGATGTTTTAATCATGAATTTGCCACTTAAACTTTTAGTCTACTTCTGGTTCTTACACATGGACTGATGGGAAACCATTGAGCTACACGGAGTGGTATCAACCTACAAATAACGACACGATACCTGAAGTTATTCGAGGATTGATATCACCTCTAAGAAAACAACCGATAAATGACGTCAATATGCCGTGTACGGCGATGATACTGAATAATCCACGAGGATCAGCGAACTGGGTTCGATTCCCATGTGAAATCGAAGAGGTCCACACGAGTTTCATTTGCGAAACTGAAAGAATTGATATCGAAAATAGAACAGCATTAATGTTGAACATAACCAAAAACGACACATTTCTAATACGGGAAAATCCATTTCAAAATATTGATTTCAATGACTCGAGCTGTACGTTTGGTTTGGTAAGAATAGACAGACAATGCTATCAAATACTGACAGACTGGAACACACATCGAGGTCTTGATATAAAAAGTGCGACAGAGATGTGTAATGGCGTCCGGGCCGAAGTAGGTAGTACAAACAGTAATACTGAAAAAGATATCTTAAATTTGATAACAACATTTCAATATCAACATCAATATAGCTCTGTACTAACGATGACTTCTTATGACACACTGCAAGTTATAAACCCAATAATAACCAGAGATGAAATTACTTATATTCAATCACTAAAATGGACGATGAAACAGTTTGATAACGCGACAGAAATAGCGCATTCTGTTTTGTGTTCATACAATGTAACTGATGAAGAGTTAGCTTCTATAAGCGGTTGTAAATCGTGGCAGTTTGAATGTAACGATCAAAGATGTATCAGCGACCATCGCGTATGTGATACCAGACACGACTGTCGACACGGCGAAGATGAACTGAGTTGTTCGCATATCAATTTACACAGTCAGTTTCAATGCGATGATGGTCAGGTTATATCAATAAGTGGTTTCTGTGATTTCATACAGGATTGTGTGGATGGTTCTGATGAGGAATCTTGTTTTCATCTCCCGTGTTTGTCTGAACAATTTCGCTGCAAAAGTGGTCAATGTTTCAGTAGGTCAAACAGATGTGATGGAGTCACTGATTGTAAAGACGGATCAGATGAAATGGGATGCACTACTAAAATGTGTCAGGGGTTCCTGTGTAACAGTGGAGACTGTATTAGTTCTCAGTTGTATCAGGATGGAGTCGTGGATTGTAGTGGAAGCCTCGAAGAAGATGAATTAGTAACGGCGACTAATGTTATAGTGAATCCTACTGTTCAGTGCAATAATGAAAACTACTGCACAACTAACTTCACAAATCTCTGTACGGAATCAGATGAACAAAGGTGTTCTTTCGATTCTCCTCATTGTTATTCAAGACGTCACAGATGTATTCTAGAAAGAATGACAAATGGCTTCCCAGTTTGTCGAAATCTTGAGCACGTTTTGAGATGTGAAGAATTTGAATGTCCAGCAGGTACTGTAAAATGTCCAGCATCGTACTGTATACCGATCAGACAGGTGTGCGATGGTCAATCAGATTGTCCTAATTCAGAAGATGAGCAAAACTGCGAGACATTTTCTTGTCCAGGAATGTTTAAATGTGGTCAGGAAAATCGGTGTATTCCACAATCTGAAGTTTGTGACGGTTTCGTCAACTGTAAACATACAAAAGATGACGAGGCTTTCTGTAATGTCACGTGTAAGAAGGGCTGTAGATGTCAAGGTCATTTGATTGATTGTGCGAATGCTCGTTTAAAAGATGTAACTGGTCTTTTCTCGACATCAAGTCGAGTTTTAATTCTGTCGAATAACAGAATTATTCTGAGCGAGTCGACGTTTTCATTATTCGTTTATCTTCGAATGCTTAACATCTCTTCCAATGAATTGTCTCATATTTTACCGAACTCGTTCACAAACCTGCATAATTTACATACATTAGATCTTACATACAACAACATAACATCATTATCCACAAACACATTCATCGGTTTGTATAATTTAAAAGAGTTATTGATAACTGAAAATCCTATACGCCATTTAGACGACAATACCTTCCAAGATTTAATGTCATTACAAATTCTGAACCTTCAAGGGCTTTCAGTTTTGCTGCTTGGTAGAGATGTATTTAGAGGTTTATCTGCATTGCAGTCGTTGGATATTAGCAGTAACAGAATCCATCATATTTCACGATATGCTTTTTCAGGATTAAATGAACTTAGAATTCTCGATATCACCAATAACTCTAAATTTATTTTGACTGAGACAGGCGTTTTCGATAATCTAACATCATTAGTCTCGTTAACGTCTGATGCTTACAAATTTTGTTGCATGGCATCGAATGTTGACCAGTGTCTTCCTGAAGCTGATGAATTTTCCTCCTGTTCTGATCTGATGGGTAACACAATCCTCAGAGCTATCATCTGGATCATTGCTTCATTTAGTTTCTTCGCGAACAGTATCGTCATTTTATTTCGTCTTCGATCAAATCGACTTTCATCCTCCGAGAAACGTAACACATCTTCTGATATCTTAATCATCAATATCGCAGCTTGTGATTTTCTCATGTCGATTTATTTGTTTTCGATCGCGGGTGCAGATTATATTTATAAAGGAGATTATTTCCTAAATTCTGAAACTTGGACGGATAGTTCATTGTGTAGTTTCGCCGGAGTCACGGTGACTATTTCTTGTGAAGGCTCATTGACGTTTCTATTTATTCTAACACGGCAGAGATTCTCGAATATCGTTAATCCATTTTCTGGAAGCCCGATTACATCACCGAGATATGTGTGCATTATTTGTGGCATGTGTTGGGTTACTATAAGTACAATCTCTATAATACCGCTGTCACAATTATCTTATTTCGGTATTAAATTCTACGGTACTACTGGAGTTTGTTTACCTATGAATCTAATATCAATTGATGTCAATGCCTGGCAATATTCATTCGCTATTTTTGCGGTATTCAACTCGTTCATACTCGCTACGATAATGGCGACTTATGCGCAAATGTACAGACTCGTATCTGGAAGCAGGTCTGGTTCAGGTAGAATCGATCCTACCGAACTGATTTTAGCACGTAGAAGTTTAGTGATAAATCTTTGTAATTTATTTTGCTGGCTGCCGTTAATTATCGTTCAGTTTTGCGCGGTATTTCGGGTAGAAATACCGAATCAGGTGGCGGCTTGGCTGGCGGTTCTTTTCTTACCGATCAACTCGTCCCTCAATCTCCTTCTTTACACAATACTGACTATCGATATGAAATCAATACGAGCAAAAACTAAACGCTTTCGGCAATAAATGTTTTAAACAGTCTAAACGCATTGATCCAGCTAATTAATCGGGTTGTCCTATTTAACCTCAAGAATTGGTTTGTTTGAATTACTCCATCAAATTCTAATAGAGACTGAAAAGATACAAATTTCATCCTAAATCACCGCCCTCTCAAGACGTGGCTAAAAATTATAGAAAACATTGGGACTTTCAATTAAGTATTGATTTCTTAAAAACCTGAGCGAAAGAAGTTATCAGAACGTTTCTGAAATATTATTGGGCGTGGGTATTCACGACACGTAGAAATGATTGAACCGAAAATTATTTTTTTTTAAATTGGTTGAATAAGGCGTGAATATAAGGTTGTCCGAAATATTTGTGAAACGTTGGACCAGTTATTTTTTTATCTTTCCTGCTAATTCAGGTTCATAAAAAATGAAAAATGAATTGACCTCGCAAATTCTCAGTGCTTCATTCGTTGTTAGAATTCTAAGCCGTCACGTTTGAAACATTAAGCCAAATCTTTATTTTATTTTCCTAATATAAGATAGCGAATATTTTGTTTTCTTAACCCTCAATCGAATGCGGAATTTTCTTTGAAAATAATTCTTTTCACGATGGGGGAGTATAGAATAGATTTTATATCGCAAACACTTTCGTTTTGGATTCATCACTTCGACGGTACGAGTAACGTTAAGATAATAAATAGGTCAAGAGATTTTAAGGCGATTTTCTACCAGTGTTGTTTATAATCAACTTAACGCTAAATTTCATTTTTATTGGATATAGATTTTTGCCCAGACTCGAGCTACCCACTCGACAGTCATCAACTTGTAGATCTATTTCCAAATATGAATAAATGTAAATACAGCCTACGAAGTATTATACAGAACTGTATTAGATTGGAGAATGTTTACGCTGAAAGTTACCAATTACGTGATTGGTCTATAGAAAAACCCAGACGAATTTGACATAACATCCAACTTTGATATATCCTATAGATTTCCGATTACAAACACGAGCCCGCTGTTTTATTCTCGGTATGTTTGATTTGTTGGTTGTATAACACATTAATCTAATCAGCCTAACATTAAACTAACCGATTGAGCGAATAAGAAGGGCAATACATATTTCAAGATCGAAAACTTCAAAACGCGGTTCGTGAATTCGCGAAAACGGCGCCTTAGTAACGCGTAAAGTAACGCGCTACGACTGGTTTGAACTCACGCCAGTCACCGATTTTCAAAATTGTCAAAATCCTAAAACCGTGCGATGCGTGTGAACTTCAATTCCAATAATATTCATGAAGTCGAATTTTGTCGGAAGGTCGAGCGAAAATATATATTCGACAAGCTAATGAAATATTAATTTAAATATAGAATACGTAAACGAACGACCAGAAATAATTGGAACATTTTTATGTACAATTGGACATGAATATTTACCGGGCCTAATGGAAACGTGAAACTGAAAATTGCTGCACAGATTGATGGTAATTACTGGAGAACTCGTTCGAAAGTAATGTCAACGTTTGAAAATACATTTGTATCCTGAATTTGCTGATTGCAGCAAATGAATACTAAGAAATCTCAAATGCTCCATCATTTATGGAGAAAATTTGAAGATAGAAAGTAATGCGAAAAGGCGATCCGTAATTGAAATAACAACTTTTGAATCAGGAATGAATTCCAACGTTGTGTCGTGTTGATGTTGTTCGGTATGGAGCAGCGACTGAGGGCGCTTTTAATATTGTCGCTGATCGTCTGTCAAGTTCGCATCGCGCGCGCTGATCGCGCAGACTCTATCGAGGAATCGTCTGTGACGGTAAGTTCGTCTTGTAACAACACGTGGTACCCGCTAGATTCTACGTCCGGTTACATCGTTTCACCGAATTACCCTTCGTTAACGCGCGGTGTTGAATGTCGTTGGTTCATCAACGGTTCTTTACCGGGAACTATTCGGGTCCAAATTTACTACGATATCGAGCCGTCAATATTCTGTAGTGATAACTACCTTCTCGTCTACGAGTCTAATAACAGATTCTGCGGCGATGGAAAACATGAAATTCGCCAAAACAATTCGATCTCGTTGATGTTTAGGAGTAACGTCGATGGTGCGCGAGGTAGTCGGGTATACATCATATATCGTTATAAACGAAATCATTTGTTAATTAGTCACGATTGCCCCAAATATCTCCGATTGAAAGAAATACAAACATCAATAGGATACAGATATCAGATAAGCTACTTACTAACGTGCAAATTGTTTTTGGAATGGATCGGGATGCCGGATGATTTTGGCATGAACCTGACCTTAAGAAAGCTAAGTTTGAAAGTAAGCCCAGGCGCTGATCCAGCGACGACTGTTAAAATCCACGACGGATGGAACACCAGCAGTGAACCTATAGGTCTTATACGAGAACAAACCGGGCATCCACCGTCATCATTTTATACTAAAACAAGCCAAGCCGTCATATCACTGCTATATCCTCGACTGTTTTTTGAAACACAGCTTCTAATTCAAATGTACGAAATATCGGATTGGAACGTCTCTAATCCGTTGATTCGCATCTCTAATAACGAGTCGGGAGTGCTTATTCCCGATGAAAACAGTTTACACGTAATAACTCGATCGAAACACTTACACTGCTGGTCTATCACAGTGCAGGTGTTACAGTACGTCGTCTTCAACTGGACACGTGATCTCGTCACAACCGGTGACGTCAAAAGTGTATATAAACTAGAAGGGTTACGCGTTGTAGGAACTGATATTTTACTCGGTTACAACTACCTAAAATCACTGAGTGTCAAATCTGACGGATTTCTCGTCATACTGTGGGTTCTGAAAGCAACCGTTCACGACAATGCGAGATTTGAAATAAACTATAAAATTGAATCTATTTCGATAGGTGATGTTAAGGTCAACAACCGTCAGGTGAGTAACAACTGTGAAATTATGTTACTCTGTGTCAGAAATTTATGTCAACTTGATCTGTCTGATATGCTTAATATTGGAAACCCTAGGTCACTGTGAACCGAATGTGGTCAATGAAAACAAACTCGCTGTTTCCAAAACGAAATAAAGCCTCGGTGAATTATCGCTTCACTAGATACGAGTTTAAATGGAAAATTGATATTCATGACGAAAAAATGGAACTAACAGTTTTATCAGAGAACTGCGAGCGAGCTGGATTTTACATATTCGACGGTGGTAATTTCACGGCTAGACGATACGGTCCGTATTGTCCTCGTTTATACGCCCCGTACGACCGTAACGTGGTCAGTCTGATTACATGAGGTGGATCGGTTACTGTTGTAGGATACGCTTATAATTGGGACGGTCAGTTGACAGTCGATAAGGAATCATATCTCAGATTTCGTCATACCGACTGTGACGGGTATGTTTTAAAGGAGGGAGAACGTCAGATCAATATGACATCACACTGTCTCGTGATTACACCCGAAAACCGACGCCTTCCTCTAAGAAATATTCACATTTTATCAGAACACGAATATCAAATTGACCGATGTTTTCAGGATTCTCTCTTATTCGGTTCTTGTAGCAGGTATCTGACATTGAGCAGTCAGTATCTCAATAACAGTCTAGTAATAAACACCGTTAAAACACAATTCATGGTTCCATTCTGGTATAATCCTTTATTGGTGAAACTACGTCGTAAATGTCAACGATCCAAGAAAGTTGACGTATATGGTATCAACCAGGCACCACTGAATGATAATTGCGGAATCATTCAGTCACCAAACTACCCTGGATCAGCAGGGTACACCAGGGAAGCATTAATATATAGTTTTCAATCGAGCATCACTCGACGAATTCAGTACTACAGATTTGTGATAAAACATATTGAAATGATACGATGTGAGAAATCACACCCGCGAGCCAAGGACCTGATTCTAATAAAACAATCCATTACTGATACAACTAGCGGCCAAACACATCAACGCGAAAATAGAATATGTGACAATAACGCGTTACCAGGACTTGTGTTTTATAGTTTAAGACATGAGAACCTCAGGTTTGAGGTGAAATATTACATACCGACATTTCAAATACAATACACATTAGAACAGTCGATACGGGTAAAACAGTTTAAAAATGTCTGTAAATCAGGATTTTTAGATTCGGGAATTTCATGCGTAAAATACATCAGAGATGAACGTCTGAATTGGGAGAATGCTGAATTGTACTGTAGACAGAAGTACGCGGGACATCTACTCAGTATCAACTCACAACAGGAAATGATTTCTATTAAAAGATTATTCGCTACAAAGCTTCTTCTAAAGGCATATTCACAGATAGCGCTCATAATGATGATTGGATTAAAACGGCAAGTAAGTCATGAAATAAGTCATTAGAAAGTTTGTATATAAGAATTTGATGTTATGTTTAATCACGTGTTTGCAACTTAATTTTTCAGCCCGTTTCTGGTTATTACACTTGGACTGATGGAAAACCATTGAGCTACACAGAGTGGTATAAACCTACAAACAACGACACGATACCAGACGTTATTCAAGGATTGATATCTCCTCTTAGAAAACAACCGATAAATGACGTCAATATGCCGTGTACGGCGATGATACTGAATAATCCACGAGGATCAGCGAACTGGGTTCGATTCCCCTGCGAAATCGAAGAGGTTCATACGAGTTTCATTTGCGAAACTGAAAGAATTTTTATCGAAAATAGAACAGCAACAAAGTGGAATGTAACCAAAAACGACACATTTCTGATACGGGAAAATGCATTTCAAGATATTAAATTCAATGAATCGAGCTGTACGATTGGTTTAATAAGCATAGACAGACAATGCTATCTCTTACTAACGGACTGGAACACACATCGAGGTCTTGATATAAAAACTGCGACAGAGATGTGTAATGGCGTCCGGGCCGAAGTAGGTAGTATTAAAATTAATATTCAAAAAGATATCTTAAATTTGATAACAGCATTTCAATATGAACATCAATATAGCTCTATACTAACGATAAGGTCTAATGACAGACTGCAAGTTATAAACCCAATAATCACCAGAGATGAAATTACTTATATTCAATCAGTTAAATGGATGATGAAACATTTTGATAATGCGACAGATACAGCGCATTCTGTTTTGTGTTCATACAATGTAACTGATGAAGAGTTAACTTCTATAAGCGGTTGTAAATCGTGGCAGTTTAAATGTAACGATCAAAGATGTATCAGCGACCATCGCGTATGTGATACCAGACACGACTGCCAACACGGTGGAGATGAACTCAATTGTACGGATATAAATTTCCACAGTCAGTTTCAATGCTATGATGGTCAAGTGATATCAATAAGTGGTTTCTGTGATTTCATACAAGATTGTGCGGATGGTTCTGATGAGGAATCTTGTATTCATCCCCCGTGTTTGTCAGAACAATTTCGCTGCACAAGTGGTCAATGTTTCAGTAGGTCAAACAGATGTGATGGAGTCACTGATTGTAAAGACGGATCAGATGAAATGGGATGCACTACTGAAATGTGTCAGGGGTTCCTGTGTAACAGTGGAGACTGTATTAGTTCTCAGTTATATCAGGATGGTGTCGTGGATTGTAGTGGAAGCCTCGAAGAAGATGAATTAGTAACAACTACTAATGTTACAGTGAATCCTACTGTTCAGTGCAATGATGAAAACTACTGCACGACTAACTTCACCAATCTCTGTACGGAATCAGATGAACAAAGGTGTTCTTTCAATTCTCCTCACTGTTATTCAAGACGTCACAGATGTATTCTAGAAAGAATGACAAATGGTTCCCCAGTTTGTAGAAATCTCGAGCACGTATTGAGATGTGAAGAATTTGATTGTCCAGCTGGTACTGTAAAATGTCCAGCATCGTACTGTATACCGATCAGACAGGTGTGCGATGGTCAATCAGATTGTCCTTATTCAGAAGATGAACAAAACTGCGAGACATTTTCATGTCCAGGAATGTTTAAATGTGGTCAGGAAAATCGGTGTATTCCACAATCTGAAGTTTGCGACGGGGTCGTCAATTGTAAACATACAACTGATGACGAGGCTTTATGTAACGTCACGTGTCCGATGGGCTGTAGATGTCAAGGTAATTTGATTGATTGTGCGAATGCTCGTTTAAAAGATGTGACTGGTCTTTTCTCGACATCAAGTCGAGTTTTAATTCTGTCGAATAACAGAATCATTCTGAGCGAGTCGACGTTTTCTTTAGTCGTTTATCTTCGAATGCTTAACATCTCTTTCAATGAATTGTCTTATATTTTACCGAACTCGTTCACAAACCTGCATAATTTACATACATTAGACCTTACATACAACAACATCACATCATTATCCACAAACACATTCATCGGGTTGTATAATTTAAAAGAGTTATTGATAACTGAAAATCCACTACGCCATTTAGAGGACAATACCTTCCAAGATTTAATGTCATTACAATTTCTGGACCTTCAAGGGCTTTCAATTTTGCTGCTTGGTAGAGATTTATTTAGAGGTTTATCTGCATTACAGTCGTTGGATATTAGCAGTAACAGAATCCATCATATTTCACGTAATGCTTTTTCAGGATTAAATGAACTTAGAATTCTCGATATCACCAATAACTCTAAATTTATTTTGACTGAGACAGGCGTTTTCGATAATCTAACATCATTAGTCTCGTTAACGTCTGATGCTTACAAATTTTGTTGCATGGCTCCGAATGTTGACCAGTGTCTTCCTGAAGCTGATGAATTTTCCTCCTGTTCTGATCTGATGGGTAACACAATCCTCAGAGCTATCATCTGGATCATCGCTTCATTTAGTTTCTTCGCGAACAGTATCGTCATTTTATTTCGTCTTCGATCAATTAGACTTTCATCCTCCGAAAAGCGCAACACATCCTCTGACATCCTCATTATCAATATCGCAGCTTGTGATTTTCTGATGTCGATTTATTTGTTTTCGATTGCGGGTGCAGATTATATTTATAAAGGAGATTATTTCCTAAACTCTGAAACTTGGACGGATAGTTCATTGTGTAGTTTCGCCGGAGTCACGGTGACTATTTCTTGTGAAGGCTCGTTGACGTTTCTATTCATTCTTACACGGCAAAGATTCTCGAATATCGTTAACCCATTTTCTGGAAGCCCGATTAGATCACCGAGATATGTGTCGATTATTTGTGGCATGTGTTGGGTTATTATAAGCACAATCTCTATAATACCGCTGTCACAATTATCTTATTTCGGTATTAAATTCTACGGTACTACTGGAGTTTGTTTACCTATGAATTTAATATCGATCGATGTCAACGCCTGGCAATATTCATTCGCTATTTTTGCGGTATTCAACTCGTTCATACTCGCTACGATAATGGCGACTTATGCACAAATGTACAGACTCGTATCTGGAAGCAGGACAGGTTCGGGTAGAATCGATCCTACGGAACTGGTTTTAGCACGAAGAAGTTTGGTGATAAATCTTTGTAATTTATTTTGCTGGCTGCCGTTAATTATCGTTCAGTTTTGCGCGGTATTACGGGTAGAAATACCGAATCAGGTGGCGGCTTGGCTGGCTGTTCTTTTCTTACCGATCAACTCGTCCCTCAATCCCCTTCTTTACACAATACTGACTATCGATATGAAATCAATACGAGCCAAAACTAAACGCTTTCGGCAATAAATGTTTCAAACAGTCTTAACGCATTGATCTGGCAAATATTATCGGGTTGTCCTATCTAAGCTCAAGAATTGTTATTTTTAATTGTACGTTCGAGTATTAAAGTTCACACATTTCACCCGAAATCATGCCCTCTCTGCAAGATGCGTCCGAAAACTATAGACAATATTGGAATTTTAAACATGATATTAAACCTGAGCGAACGAAGTTATCAGAATATTTCTGAAATATAATCGGGCGTGGGTATTAACGACACGTGGATACGATGGAACCGAAAATTCATTTAGAATTGGATAAGAAATGTGGTGCGAATATCAAATTGCCCAAAATTACCGCGAGATGTTGAACCTGTAATTTTTTATTTTACCTGCTAATTCGGGTTCCTGAAAATAAAAGATGAATTGACCTCGTAAATACTCGGCGCATCATTAGAGTTGGTAAAATTCTAAGCCGTCATGTTTGAAACATTTAACCAAATCTTTACTTTATATCTAATATAAGATAGCGAATATTTCGTTTCCTCTTGATCTCAATCGAATGCGAAATTTCGTTTTAAGAAAAAAAATAATTCTTTTCACAATGCGCGGGGGAGTATAGAATAGATTTTTATATCGCAAACACTTTCGTTTTGGATTCCTCACTTTGACCGTACGTACCAGTAACGTTAAGATAATAAATAGGTCAAGAGATTTTAGGGCGTTTTTCAACCAGTGTTGTTTATAAGTAACGGTAAATTTCATTTTTATAGGAAATTGATTTTTGCCCAGACTCGAGCTACCCACTCGCCAGTCGTTAACCGGTGGATCTGTCTTTCAATTACGAATAAATTTTAATACAGCCTACAAAGTATTTTACAGAACTGAATTGGATTGGAGAATGTTTAAGCAGAAAGTTACCAATTATGTTTTTGGTCTAAAGAAAAACCCAGACGAATTTGACACAACATCCAACTATGACATATCCTATCGATTTCCAATGACAAACACGAACCCGCTGTTTTATTGATTTCTTGGTTTTATAACTCATTAATCTAATTAACATTAAACTAACCGATCGAACGAGTAAGAAGGGCAATACATATTTCAAGATCGAAAACTTAAAAACGCGGTTTGCGAATTCGCGAAAACGGCGTCTTAGTAACGCGTAAAGTAACGCGCTACGACTGGATTGAACTCACGCCAGTCGCCGATTTTCAAAACGGTTAGAATCCTGAAACCGAGCGATGCGTATAAACTGCGATTCCAATAATATTCATAAAGTCGAATTTTGTCGGACGGTCGAGCGAAAATATATATTCGACTAGCTAATGAAATATTAATTTAAAAATAAAATAGGCAAACGAACGACACGGAATAATTGGGATATTTTTATATATAATTGGACATGGATATTTACCGCGCCTAAAGGAAATGTGAAACGTGAAAATTGCTGCACAGATTGATGGTAATTACTGGAGAACTCGTTCGAAAGTAATGTCAACGTTTGAAAATATATTTGTACCCTGAATTTGCTGATTGCAGCAAACGAATACTAAGAAATCTCAAATGCTCCATCATTAATGGAGAGAACTTGAAGATAGAAAGTAATGTGAAAAGGCGATCAGTGATTGAAATAACAACTTTAGAATCTGGAATGAATTTCAACGTTGTGTCGTGTTGATGTTGTTCGGTATGGAGCAGCGACTGAGAGCGCTGTTTATAGCGTCGCTGATCGTCTGTCAAGTTCGCATCGCGCGCGCTGATCGCGCAGACTCTATCGAGGAATCGTCTGTGACGGTAAGTTCGTCTTGTAACAACACGTGGTACCCGCTAGATTCTACGTCCGGTTACATCGTTTCACCGAATTACCCTTCGTTAACGCGCGGCGTTGAATGTCGTTGGTTCATCAACAGTTCTTTTACGGGGACTTTTCACGTCCAAGTTTACTACGATATTGGGCTTTCAATATTCTGTAGTGATAACTACCTTCTCGTTTACGAGTCTGAAAATAGATTGTGCGGTGTTGGAAAACATGAAATCCGCCGTAACGATTCGATCTCGTTGATGTTTAGGTGTAACGTCGATGGTGCGCGAGGTAGTCGGGTTTATGTCATATATAGTTATGAACCAAGCCGATTGAAAATCAGTCACGACTGTTTAAGACACAATATAAGATTGGGGAGGCTAAAAGCTGAGCAGGGTTACAAATACACCGTAGGAAAAATAATGAATTGCCAGTTATTTGTTGAATGGAGCGGCATGCCGCGAGGTTATGCGTTGAATCTAACATTTATTGATACAACTTTTAGATTCTATTATGGTTGGAAATCATTGTCGGTAACCATGAAAATACACGACGGTTGGAACACCAGCAATGAACCTTTAGCGCATATACCACACCAATCTGGACATCCAGCATCATCATTTTATACAAAAACAAACAAAGCTGTTTTGGTGTCACTGCTGACACATCTACAGTCACTGCTTTTAGTACAGACGTATAGAATATCTGATTGGAACGTCTCTAATCCGTTGATTCAGGTTTCTAATAACGAGTCGGGAGTGATCGTTCCCGATGACAACAGTTTACACGTAATAACACGATCAAAACACTTACACTGCTGGTCTATCACAGTGCAGGTGTTACAGTACGTCGTCTTCAACTGGACACGTGATCTCATCACATCCGGTGACGTCATCGGTGTATATAAACAAGAAGGGTTACGCGTTGTAGGAACTGCTATTTCACTCGGTAACAACTACCTGGAATCGCTGAGTGTCAAATCTGAAGGCTTTCTCGTCATACTGTGCATTTTGAGAGCAGGCGTCCGCAAAAATGCGAGATTTGAAATAAACTATAAGATTGAATCTATTTCGATAGATGATTTAAAGGTCATCGACCGTGAGGTGAGTATCACCTGTGAAATAATTTTACCTCGTATTGAAATAAACTGAAATTATTAAGAATAAAAACTGTCTGATATACTCGAAATATTGGCTAAATCTAGGTACCGGTGAACCAGATGTTTTCTAAGACGCCGTTCGCGCTGTTTCCAAAACGAATGAAAATCGTTGTGAATTATCGCGTCAGCAGATATGATTTTAAATGGAAAGTTGATATCTATGAAGAAAATATGGAACTAACAGTTTTGTCAGAGAACTGCGAGCGAGCTGGATTTTACATATACGACGGTGGTAATTTCACGGCTAGACGATACGGTCCGTATTGTCCTCGTTTATACGCCCCGTACGACCGTAACGTCGTCAGTCTGATTACATCGGGTGGCTCGGTTACTGTAGTAGAATACGCTTATAACTGGGATGATCAGTTAACAGTCGGTAAAATATCATATCTCAGATTTCGTCCTACCGACTGTGACGGGTATGTTTTAAAGGAAGGAGAACGTAAGATCAATATGACGTCACACTGTCTCGTGATAACACCGGAAAATCGACCCCTACCTTTGAGAAATATTAATATATTATCAGAACACGAATATCAAATTGACCGATGTTTTCAGGATCATCGATCTTTTGGTTCTTGTAGCAGGTATCTGGCATTGAGTAGTCAGGTTCTTAATAACGGTCTCGTATTAAACACTGTGAAAATACGTGTGACGAATGTATTCTGGTTGTATTCATTATTAGTTAAACTACGGCGTAAATGTCAACGATCGAAGGTAGTTGCAGGGGGTATTGACCAGACACCACTGAATGATAATTGCGGAATCATTCAGTCACCAAACTACCCGGGATCAGCAGGGCACACCAGAGAAGCATTAATATATAGTTTTCTACATAAGAATTTTCAGCGAATTCGATATTACAGATTTGTAATCAAATATACTGAAATAATACAATGTGAGAAAACAAAATCGTCAGACAAGAACCCGATTATGATAACGCAATCTATTACTGATACAACTAACGGTCAAAGACACCAACACGAAAATAGAATATGTGACAATAACGCGATACCGGGACTTGTGTTTTATAGTTTAAGACATGAGAACCTCAAGTTTGAGGTGAAAAATTACATACCTACATTTCAAATACAATACACATTTGAACAGTCGTTACCGGTAAAACAGTTTGAAAATGTCTGTAAATCGGGATTTCTAGATTCGGGAATTTCATGCGTTAAATACATCAGAGATGAACGTCTGAATTGGAAGAATGCTGAATTGTACTGTAGACAGAAGTACGCGGGACATCTACTCAGTATCAACTCACAACAGGAAATGATTTCTATTAAAAGATTATTCGCTACAAAGTTTCTTCTAAAGGCATATTCACAGAACGCGCTCATAATGATGATTGGATTAAAACTGCAAGTAAGTCATAAAATAAGTCATATGAAACTTTGTATATAAGAATTTGGGGTTATCTTTAATCACGTGTTTGCAACTTAATTTTTCAGCAAGTTTCTGGTTATTACACGTGGACTGACGGGAAACCATTGAGCTACACAGAGTGGTATAAACCTACAAATAACGACACGATACCAGAAGTTATTCGAGGATTGATATCTCCTCTTAGAAAACAACCGATAAATGACGTCAATATGCCGTGTACGGCGATGATACTGAATAATCCACGAGCATCAGCGAACTGGGTTCGATTCCCCTGCGAAATCGAAGAGGTTCATACGAGTTTCATTTGCGAAACTGAAAGAATTGATATCGAAAATAGAACAGCAACAATGTGGAATGTAACCAAAAACGACACATTTCTGATACGGGAAAATGCATTTCAAGATATTAAATTCAATGAATCGAGCTGTACGATTGGTTTAATAAGCATAGACAGACAATGCTATCTCTTACTAACGGACTGGAACACACATCGAGGTCTTGATATAAAAACTGCGACGGAGATGTGTAATGGCGTCCGGGCCGAAGTAGGTAGTATAAGAATTAATATTCAAAAAGATATCTTAAATTTGATAACAGCATTTCAATATGAACATCAATATAGCTCTATACTAACGATAAGGTCTAATGACAGACTGCAAGTTATAAACCCAATAATCACCAGAGATGAAATTACTTATATTCAATCAGTTAAATGGATGATGAAACATTTTGATAATGCGACAGATACAGCGCATTCTGTGTTGTGTTCATACAATGTAACTGATGAAGAGTTAACTTCTATAAGCGGTTGTAAATCGTGGCAGTTTAAATGTAACGATCAAAGATGTATCAGCGACCATCGCGTATGTGATACCAGACACGACTGCCAACACGGTGGAGATGAACTCAATTGTACGGATATAAATTTCCACAGTCAGTTTCAATGCTATGATGGTCAAGTGATATCAATAAGTGGTTTCTGTGATTTCATACAAGATTGTGCGGATGGTTCTGATGAGGAATCTTGTATTCATCCCCCGTGTTTGTCCGAACAATTTCGCTGCACAAGTGGTCAATGTTTCAGTAGGTCAAGCAGATGCAATGGAATCACTGATTGTAAAGACGGATCAGATGAAATGGGATGCACTACTGAAATGTGTCAGGGGTTCCTGTGCATCAGTGGAAACTGTATCAGTTCTCAGTTGTATCAGGATGGTGTCGTGGATTGTAGTGGAAGCCTCGAAGAAGATGAATTAGTAACAACTTCTAATGTTACAGTGAATCCTACTGTTCAGTGCAATGATGAAAACTACTGCACGACTAACTTCACCAATCTCTGTACGGAATCAGATGAACAAAGGTGTTCTTTCAATTCTCCTCACTGTTATTCAAGACGTCACAGATGTATTCTAGAAAGAATGTCAAATGGTTTCCCAGTTTGTAGAAATCTTGAGCACGTACTGAGATGTGAAGAATTTGAATGTCCAGCTGGTACTGTAAAATGTCCAGCATCGTACTGTATACCGATCAGACAGGTGTGCGATGGTCAATCAGATTGTCCTAATTCAGAAGATGAACAAAACTGCGAGACATTTTCTTGTCCTGGAATGTTTAAATGTGGTCAGGAAAATCGGTGTATTCCACAATCTGAAGTTTGTGACGGTTTCGTCAACTGTAAACATACAAAAGATGACGAGGCTTTCTGTAATGTCACGTGTAAGAAGGGCTGTAGATGTCAAGGTCATTTGATTGATTGTGCGAATGCTCGTTTAAAAGATGTCACTGGTCTTTTCTCGACATCGAGTCGAGTTTTAATTCTGTCGAATAACAGAATTATTCTGAGCGAGTCGACGTTTTCTTTATTCGTTTATCTTCGAATGCTTAACATCTCTTCCAATGAATTGTCTCATATTTTACCGAACTCGTTCACAAACCTGCATAATTTACATACAATAGATCTTACATACAACAACATAACATCATTATCCACAAACACATTCATCGGGTTGTATAATTTAAAAGAGTTATTGATAACTGAAAATCCTATACGCCATTTAGACGACAATACCTTTCAAGATTTAAAGTCATTACAATTTCTGGACCTTCAAGGGCTTTCAGTTTTGCTACTTGGTAGAGATGTATTTAGAGGTTTATCTGCATTACAGTCGTTGAATATCAGCAGTAACAGAATCCATCATATTTCACGATATGCTTTTTCAGGATTGAATGAACTTAGAATTCTTGACATAACCAACAACTCTAAGTTCATTTCCACAGCAAGAGGAGTTTTCATCAATCTGACATCATTAGTCTCGCTAACGTCTGACGCTTACAAATTTTGCTGCATGGCTCCGAATGTTGACCAGTGCCTTCCTAAAGCTGATCAGTTTTCCTCATGTTCTGATCTGATGGGTAACACAGTCCTCAGAGCTATCATCTGGGTCATCGCTGCGTTCAGTCTCTTCGCAAACACGATTGTCATTTTATTTCGTCTTCGATCAATTCAACTTTCGTCCTCCGAAAAGCGTAACACATCCTCCGATATCCTTATTATCAATATCGCAGCTTGTGATTTTTTGATGTCGATTTATTTGTTTTCGATCGCGGGTGCGGATTACGTTTTTAAAGGAGTTTATTTCTTGAATTCTGAAACTTGGACGGACAGTTCATTGTGTAGTTTCGCCGGAGTCACGGTGACTATTTCTTGTGAAGGCTCATTGACGTTTCTATTCATTCTAACACGGCATAGATTCTCGAATATCGTTAACCCATTTTCTGGAAGCCCGATTACATCACCGAGATATGTGTCCATTATTTGTGGCGTGTGTTGGGTTATTATAAGTACAATCTCTATAATACCGCTGTCACAATTATCTTATTTCGGTATTAAATTCTACGGTACTACTGGAGTTTGTTTACCTATGAATTTAATATCAATTGATGTCCACGCCTGGCAATATTCATTCGCTATTTTTGCGGTATTCAACTCGTTCATACTCGCTACGATAATGACGACTTATGCGCAAATGTACAGACTCGTATCTGGAAGCAGGTCTGGTTCGGGTAGAATTGACCCTACCGAACTGATTTTAGCACGTAGAGGTTTAGTGATAAATCTGTGTAATTTATTTTGCTGGCTACCGTTAATTATCGTTCAGTTTTGCGCGGTATTACGGGTAGAAATACCGAATCAGGTGGCGGCTTGGCTGGCGGTTCTTTTCTTACCGATCAACTCGTCCCTCAATCCCCTTCTTTACACAATACTGACTATCGATATGAAATCAATACGAGCAAAAACAAAACGCTTACGGCAATAAATATTTTATACAGTCTAAACGCATTGATCAGGCAAATATTAGCGGGTTGTCCTATCTAAGCTCAAGAATTGTTATTTTTAATTGTACGTTCGAGTATTAAAGTTCACACATTTCACCCGAAATCATGCCCTCTCTGCAAGATGCGTCTGAAAACGATAGACAATATTGGAATTTTAAACATGATTTTAAACCTGAGCAAACGAAGTTATCAGAATATTTCTGAAATTTAATCGGGTGTGGGTATTCACGATACGTGGAAACGATGCAACCCAAAATTGCTTTTGAATTGGATAAGAAATGTGGAGCGAATATCAAATTGCCCAAAATTACCGTGAGATGTTGAACCTGTTATTTTTTTATTTTTCCTGCCAATTCAAGTTCGTAAAACTAAAAAAATGAATCGACCTCGCAAATACTCAGCGCATCATCAGAGTTGTTAAAATTCTAAGCCGTCACGTTTGAAACATTCAGCCAAATCTTTGTTTTATTTTCCTGATATACGATAGCGAATATTTCGTTTCCTCTTGATCTCAACCGAATGCGAAATTTCGTTTTAAGAAAAAAAATAATTCTTTTCACAATGCGCGGGGGAGTATAGAATAGATTTTTATATCGCAAACACTTTCGTTTGGGATTCCTCCACTTTGACCGTACGTACGAGTAACGTTAAGATAATAAATAGGTCAAGAGATTTTAGGGTGTTTTTCAACCAGTGTTGTTTATAAGTAACGGTAAATTTCATTTTTATAGGAAATCGATTTTTGCCGAGACTCGAGCTACCCACTCGCCAGTCGTCAACCGGTGGATCTGTCTTTCAATTACGAATAAATGTTAATACAGCCTACAAAGTATTTTACAGAACTGAATTGGATTGGAGAATGTTTACGCTGAAAGTTACCATTATTATGTGCTTTGGTCTAATGAAAAAACCAAACGAATTTGACATAACATTCAACTATGATATATCCTATAGATTTCCAATTACAAACACGAACCCGCTGTTTTATTCCCGGTATGTTAGATTTGTTGGTTTTATAACACAATAATCAAATTAGCCTAATATTAAACTAACCGATCGAACGAATAAGAAGGCAATACATATTTCAAGATCGAAAACTTCAAAACGCGGTTCGCGATTTCGTGAAAACGGCGCCTTAGTAACGCGTAAAGTAACGCGCTACGACAGGTTTCAACACACGCCAATCGCCAGATTTCAAAACTGTCAAAATCCTGAAACCGTGCGATGTGTATAAACTGTCATATATATAAGATATTGAAAATGTCGGATTTTGTCGGACGGTCGAACGAAAATATATATTCGACTAGCTAATGAGATATTAATTTAAATAGAAAATATTTAAACGAACGACACGAAATAATTTGGGTATTTTTATGTATAATTGGACATGGATATTAACAGCGCCTAAAGGAAAAGTGTAACTGAAAATTGCTGCACAGATTGGTGGTAATTACTGGAAAACTCGTTCGAAAGAAATGTCAACGTTTAAAAATATATTTGTACCCTGAATTTGCTGATTGCAGCAAATGAATAGTAGGAAATCTAAAATGCTCCATCATTTATGGATAGAACATGTAGATAGAAAGTAATGTGAAAAGGCGATCAGTGATTGAAATAACAACTTTTGAATCTGGAATGAATTCAAACGTTGTGTCGTGTTGATGTTGTTCGGTATGGAGCAGCGACTGAGAGCGCTGTTTATAGCGTCGCTGATCGTCTGTCGAGTTCGCATCGCGCGCGCTGATCGCGCAGACTCTATCGAGGAATCGTTTGTGACGGTAAGTTCGTCTTGTAACAACACGTGGTACCCGCTAGATTCTACGTCCGGTTACATCGTTTCGCCGAATTACCCTTCGTTAACGCGCGGTGTTGAATGTCGTTGGTTCATCAACAGTTCTTTACCGGGAACTTTTCACGTCCAAGTTTACCACGATATCGAGCCGTCAATATTCTGTATTTATAACTACCTTCTCGTCCACGAGTCTGATAACAGATTCTGCGGCGATGGAAAACATGATATTCACCGAAACAATTCGATCTCGTTGATGTTTATGAGTAACGTCGATGGTGCGCGAGGTAGTCGGGTTTATATCATATATCGTTATAAACGAAATCATTTGTCAATTAGTCACGATTGCCCAAAATATCTCCGATTGAACCAAATACAAACATCAATAGGATACAAATATCAGATAAGCTACTTACTAACGTGCAAATTGTTTTTGCAATGGATCGGGATGCCAGATGATTTTGGCATGAACCTGACCTTAAGAAAACTAAGTTTGAAAGTAAGCCCAGGTGCTGATCCAGCGACGACTCTTAAAGTCTACGACGGATGGAACACCAGCAGTGAACCTATAGGTCTCATACGAGAACAAACCGGGCATCCACCGTCATCATTTTATACTAAAACAAGCAAAGCCGTCATATCACTGCTATATCCTCGACTGTTTTTTGAAACACAGCTTCTAATTCAAATATACAAAATATCGAATTGGAACGTCTCTAATCCGTTGATTCAGATCTCTAATAACGAGTCGGGAGTGCTTATTCCCGATGAAAACAGTTTACACGTAATAACTCGATCGAAACACTTACACTGCTGGTCTATCACAGTGCAGGTGTTACAGTACGTCGTCTTCAACTGGACACGTGATCTCGTCACAACCGGTGACGTCATAAGTGTATATAAACTAGAAGGGTTACGCGTTGTAGGAACTGATATTTTACTCGGTTACAACTACCTAAAATCACTGAGTGTTAAATCTGACGGATTTCTCGTCATACTGTGCGTTCTGAAAGCAACCGTTCACGACAATGCGAGATTTGAAATAAACTATAAAATTGAATCTATTTCGATAGGTGATATTAAGGTCAACAACCGTCAGGTGAGTAACAACTGTGAAATTATGTTACTCTGTGTCAGAAATTTAAGTCAACTAAATCTGTCTGATATACTTAATTTTGGCTAACCCTAGGTCACTGTGAACCGAATGCGGTTAATGACAACATACTCGCTGTTGCCAAAACGAAATAAAGCCTCGGTAAATTATCGCATCACTAGATACGAGTTTAATGGGAAAGTTGATATTTATGAAGAGAATATGGAACTAACAGTTTTATCAGAGAACTGCGAGCGAGCTGGATTTTACATATTCGACGGTGATAATTTCACGGCTAGACGATACGGTCCGTATTGTCCGAAGAAATTAACATACAACCGTAACGTCGTCAGTCTGATTACATCAGGTGGATCGGTTACTGTAGTAGGATACGCTTATAACTGGGAGGGTCAGTTAGCAGTTGATAAGGAATCATTTCTCAGATTTCGTCCTACCGACTGTGACGGGTATGTTTTAAAGGAACGAGAACGTCAGATCAATATGACATCACACTGTCTCATGATTACACCCGAAAACCGACGCCTTCCTTTGAGAAATATTCATATATTATCAGAACACGAATATCAAATTGACCGATGTTTTCAGGAACATCTAATATTCAGGTCTTGTAGCATGTACCTGAAATTGAATAGTCAGTTTCTAAATAACAGTCTCGTAATAAACACTGTGACAATACAATTCACGAATCCGTTCTGGTTTAATTCTTTATTAATTAAACTACGACGTAAATGCCAACGATCGAAGAAAGTGGAAGGGGGTATCGACCAGTCACCACGTAATGATAATTGCGGAATCATTCAGTCACCAAACTACCCGGGATCAGCAGGGCAAACCAGACAAGCATTTATATATAGTTTTCAAAGAAGGAACATTCAGCGAATTGTGTATTACAGATTTGTAATCAAATATACTGAAATGATACGATGTGAAAAATCAAAATCGTCAGACAAGGACCCGATTGTAATACAACAATACATTAGAGATACAACAAGCGATCAAACACATCAACACGAAAATAGAATATGTGACAATAACGCGATATCGAGACTTGTGTTTTATAGTTTAAGACATGAGAACGTTTGGTTTGAGGTGAAAAATTACATACCGACTTTTCAAATCCAATACACATTAGAACAGTCGTTACCGGTAAAACAGTTTGAAAATGTTTGTAAATCGGGATTTTTACATTCGGGAATTTCATGCGTAAAATACATCAGAGATGAACGTCTGAATTGGGAGAATGCTGAATTGTATTGTAGACAGAAGTACGCGGGACATCTACTCAGTATCAACTCACAACCGGAAATGATTTCTATTAAAAGATTATTCGCTACAAAGCTTCTTCTAAAGGCATATTCACAGAGAGCGCTCATAATGATGATTGGATTAAAACTGCAAGTAAGTCATAAAATAAGTCATATGAAACTTTGTATATAAGAATTTGGGGTTATCTTTAATCACGTGTTTGCAACTTAATTTTCAGCAAGTTTCTGGTTATTACACGTGGACTGACGGGAAACCATTGAGCTACACAGAGTGGTATCAACCTACAAATAACGACACGATACCAGAAGTTATTCGAGGATTGATATCTCCTCTTAGAAAACAACCGATAAATGACGTCAATATGCCGTGTACGGCGATGATACTGAATAATCCACGAGGATCAGCGAACTGGGTTCGATTCCCCTGCGAAATCGAAGAGGTCCACACGAGTTTCATTTGCGAAACTGAAAGATTTACCATCGAAAATAGAACAGCATCAATGTGGAATGTAACCAAAAACGACACATTTCTATTTCAAAATGCTGATTTCAACGATTCGAACTGTACGATTGGTTGGGTAAACATAGGTAAACAATGCTATCAAATACTGACAGATTGGAACAGATATCGAGGTCTTGACTCAAAAACTGCTACAGAGATGTGTCATAGCATCGGATCTGATATGGGCAAAATAGTCCGTAACACAGAAAATGACATCTTAAATTTGATAAAATCATTTCAATATCAACATCAATATAGCTCTATTCTAACGATGACTTCCAATGACCGACTGCAAGTTATAAACCCAATAATCACCAGAGATGAAATTACTTATATTCAATCAGTTAAATGGACGACGAAACAGTTTGATAATGCAACAGATACAGCGAATTCTGTTTTGTGTTCTTACAATGTAACTGACGAAGAGTTAACTTCTATAAGCGGTTGTAAATCGTGGCAGTTTAAATGTAACGATCTAAGATGTATCAGCGACCATCGCGTGTGTGATACCAGACACGACTGTCGACACGGCGAAGACGAACTAATTTGTTCGCATATCAATTTACACAGTCAGTTTCAATGCGATGATGGTCAGGTGATATCAATAAGTGGATTCTGTGACTTCATACAGGATTGTCGGGATGGTTCGGATGAGGAATCTTGTATTCATCCCCCGTGTTTGTCAGAACAATTTCGCTGCACAAGTGGTCAATGTATCAGTAGGTCAAGTAGATGTGATGGAGTCACATATTGTAAAGACGGATCAGATGAAATGGGATGCACGACTGAAATATGTCAGGGGTTCCTGTGTAACAGTGGAGACTGTATCAGTTCTCAGTTGTATCAGGATGGTGTCGTGGATTGTAGTGGAAGCCTCGAAGAAGATGAATTAGTAACAACTACTAATGTTACAGTGAATCCTACTGTTCAGTGCAATAATGAAAACTACTGCACAACTAACTTCACAAATCTCTGTACGGAATCAGATGAACAAAGATGTTCTTTCAATTCTCCTCATTGTTATTCAAGACGTCACGGATGTATTCTAGAAAGAATGACAAATGGCTTCCCAGTTTGTAGAAATCTTGAGCACGTATTGAGATGTGAAGAATTTGAATGTCCAGCTGGTACTGTAAAATGTCCAGCATCGTACTGTATACCGATCAGACAGGTGTGCGATGGTCAATCAGATTGTCCTAATTCAGAAGATGAACAAAACTGCGAAACATTTTCGTGTCCAGGAATGTTTAAATGTGGTCAGGAAAATCGATGTATTCCACAATCTGAAGTTTGTGACGGTTTCGTCAATTGTAAACATACAACTGATGACGAGGCTTTCTGTAATGTCACGTGTCCGATGGGCTGTAGATGTCAAGGTCATTTGATTGATTGTGCCAATGCTGGTTTAAAAGATGTCTCTGGTCTTTTCTCGACATCAAGTCGAGTTTTAATTCTGTCAAATAACAGAATCATTCTGAGCGAGTCGACGTTTGCTTCATTCGTTTATCTTCGAATGCTTAACATCTCTTCCAATGAATTGTCTTATATTTTACCGAACTCGTTTACAAACCTGCATAATCTACATACATTAGATCTTACATACAACAACTTAACATCATTATCTACAAACACATTCATCGGGTTGTATAATTTAAAAGAGTTATTGATCACTGAAAATCCTATACGCCATTTAGACGACAATACCTTTCAAGATTTAATGTCATTACAATTTCTGGACCTTCGAAGGCTTTCGGTTTTGCTGCTTGGTAGAGATGTATTTAGAGGTTTATCTGCATTACAGTCGTTGAATATCAGCAGCAACAGAATCTATCATATTTCACGATATGCTTTTTCAGGATTAAATGAACTTAGAATTCTCGATATTACCAACAACTCTAAATTTATTTTGACAGAAAGAGGCGTTTTCGATAATCTAACATCATTAGTCTCGTTAACGTCTGATGCTTACAAATTTTGCTGCATGGCTCCGAATGTTGACCAGTGCCTTCCCGAAGCTGATGAATTTTCCTCCTGTTCTGATCTGATGGGTAACACAGTCCTCAGAGCTATCATCTGGGTCATCGCTTCATTCAGTTTCTTCGCGAACAGTATCGTCATTTTATTTCGTCTTCGATCAATTCGACTTTCATCCTCCGAAAAACGTAACACATCTTCCGACATCTTAATTATCAATATCGCAGCTTGTGATGTTCTCATGTCGATTTATTTGTTTTCGATTGCGGGTGCAGATTATATTTATAAAGGAGATTATTTCCTAAATTCTGAAACTTGGACGGATAGTTCATTGTGTAGTTTCGCCGGAGTCACGGTGACTATTTCTTGTGAAGGCTCATTGACGTTTCTATTTATTCTAACACGGCATAGATTCTCGAATATCGTTAACCCATTTTCTGGAAGCCCGATTACATCACCGAGATATGTGTCGATTATTTGTGGCATGTGTTGGGTTATTATAAGTACAATCTCTATAATACCGCTGTCACAATTATCTTATTTCGGTATTAAATTCTACGGTACCACTGGAGTTTGTTTACCTATAAATTTAATATCAATTGATGTCCACGCCTGGCAATATTCATTCGCTATTTTTGGGGTATTCAACTCGTTCATACTCGCTACGATAATAACGACTTATGCGCAAATGTACAGACTCGTATCTGGAAGCAGGTCTGGTTCGGGTAGAATTGATCCTACCGAACTAGTTTTAGCACGTAGAAGTTTAGTGATAAATCTTTGTAATTTATTTTGCTGGCTGCCGTTAATTATCGTTCAGTTTTGCGCGGTATTTCGGGTAGAAATACCGAATCAGGTGGCGGCTTGGCTGGCGGTTCTTTTCTTACCGATCAACTCGTCCCTAAATCCCCTTCTTTACACAATACTGACTATCGATATGAAATCCATACGAGCAAAAACAAAACGCTTTCGGCAATAAATGTTTCAAACAGTCTTAACGCATTGATCCGGCAAATATTATCGGGTTGTCCTATCTAAGCTCAAGAGTTGTTATTTTTAATTGTACGTTCGAGTATCAAAGTTCACACATTTCACCCGAAATCATGCCCTCTCTGCAAGATGCGTCCGAAAACTATAGACAATATTGAAATTTTAAACATGATATTAAACCTGAGCGAACGAAGTTATCAGAATATTTCTGAAATATAATCGGGCGTGGGTATTAACGACACGTGGAAACGATGGAACCGAAAATTACTTTTGAATTGGATGAGAAATGTCGTGCGAATATAAAATTGTCCAAAATTACCGTGAAATGTTGAACCTGTTATTTTTTATTTTTCCTGCCAATTCAAGTTCGTAAAAAAAATGGACCTCGCAAATACTCAGCGCATCATCAGAGTTGTTAAAATTCTAAGCCGTCACGTTTGAAACATTCAGCCAAATCTTTGTTTTATTTTCCTTATATAAGATAGCGAATATTACGTTTCCTCTTAATCTCAATCGAATGCGAAATTTCGTTTTAAGAAAGAAAAAAATTCTTTTCACAATGCGCGGGGACGTATAGAATAGATTTCTATATCGCAAACAATTTCGTCTTGGATTCATCACTTTGACCGTACGTACGAGTAACGTTAACATAATAAAGAGGTCAAGAGATTTTTGGGCCTTTTTCAATCGATTTTTGCCGAGACTCGAGCTACCCACACGCCAGTCATCAACTGGTGGATCTGTCTTCCAAAAATGAATAAATGTAAATACAGCCTACAAAGTAGTCTACAGAACTGAATTGGATTGGAGAATGTTTAAGTAGAAAGTTACCAATTATGTTTTTGGTCTAAAGAAAAACCCAGACGAATTTGACACAACATCCAACTATGATATATCCTATCGATTTCCAATGACAAACACGAACCCGCTGTTTTATTCTCGGTATGTTTGATTTCTTGGTTTTATAACTCATTAATCTAATTAACATTAAACTAACCGATTGAACGAGTAAGAAGGGCAATACATATTTCAAGATCGAAAACTAAAAAACGCGGTTCGCGAATTCGCGAAAACGGCGCCTTACTAACGCGTAAAGTAACGCGCTGCGACTGGATTGAACACACGCCAGTCGCCGATTTTCAAAACGGTTAGAATCCTGAAACCGTGCGATGCGTATGAACTGCGATTCCAATAATATTCATAAAGTCGAATTTTGTCGGACGGTCGAGCGAAAATATATATTCGACTAGCTAATGAAATATTAATTTAAAAATAAAATAGGTAAACGAACGACACGAAATAATTGGGATATTTTTATGTATAATTGGACATGAATATTTTCCGCGCCTAAAGGAAACGTGAAACGTGAAAATTGCTGCACAGATTGATGGTAATTACTGGAGAACTCGTTCGAAAGAAATGTCAACGTTTGAAAATATGTTTTTATCCTGTATTTGATGATTGCAACAAATGATAAGTTAGAAATCTAAAATGCTCCATCATTTATGGAGAAAATTTGAAGATAGAAAGTAATGTGAAAAGGCGATCAGTGATTGAAATAACAACTTTTGAATCAGGAATGAATTCCAACGTTGTGTCGTGTTGATGTTGTTCGGTATGGAGCAGCGACTGAGAGCGCTGTTTACGGCGTCGCTGATCGTCTGTCAAGTTCGCATCGCGCGCGCTGATCGCGCAGACTCTATCGGGGAATCGTCTGTGACGGTAAGTTCGTCTTGTAACAACACGTGGTACCCGCTAGATTCTACGTCCGGTTACATCGTTTCACCGAATTACCCTTCGTTAACGCGCGGCGTTGAATGTCGTTGGTTCATCAACAGTTCTTTTACGGGGACTTTTCACGTCCAAGTTTACTACGATATTGGGCTTTCAATATTCTGTAGTGATAACTACCTTCTCGTTTACGAGTCTGAAAAGAGATTGTGCGGTGTTGGAAAACATGAAATCCGCCGTAACGATTCGATCTCGTTGATGTTTATGAGTAACGTCGATGGTGCGCGAGGTAGTCGGGTTTATGTCATATATAGTTATGAACGAAGCCGATTGAAAATCAGTCACGACTGTTTAAGACACAATATAAGATTGGGGAGGCTAAAAGCTGAGCAGGGTTACAAATACACCGTAGGAAAAATAAAGAATTGCCAGTTATTTGTTGAATGGAGCGGCATGCCGCGAGGTTATGCGTTGAATCTAACATTTATTGATACAACTTTTAGATTCTATTATGGTAGGAAATCATTGTCGGTAACCATGAAAATACACGACGGTTGGAACACCAGCAATGAACCTTTAGCGCATATACCACACCAATCCGGACATCAAGCATCATCATTTTATACAAAAACAAACAAAGCTGTTTTGGTGTCACTGCTGACACATCTACAGTCATTGCTTTTAGTACAGACGTATAGAATATCAGATTGGAACGTCTCTAATCCGTTGATTCAGATCTCTAATAACGAGTCGGGAGTGCTCATTCCCGATGACAACAGTTTACACGTAATATTCCGATCAAAAAACTTACACTGTTGGTCTATCACAGTGCAGGTGTTACAATACGTCTTCTTCAACTGGACACGCGAACTCGTCATATCCGGTGACGTCATCGGTGTATATAAACTAGAAGGGTTACACGTTGTAGGAACTGATATTTTACTCGGTTATAACTACCTAGAATCACTGAGTGTTAAATCTGACGGTTTCCTCGTGATAATGTGCGTTTTGAAAGCAACAGTCCACGAAAATGTGAGATTTGAAATAAACTATAGAATGGAATCTCTTTCGATATATGATATAAAGGTCATAAACCAGGTAAATATCACCTGTGAAATTTTGTTATCCCGTATCGATACGACTTGAAATCATTTAAGATAAAAACTGTCTGATATGCTTGTAATATTTGCCAACTCTAGGTACCGGTGAACCGAATGTGGTTTATGACGCAAGACTCGCTGTTTCCAAAACGAAATAAAGTCTCGGTGAATTATCGCGTCACTACATACGAGTTCAAATGGAAAGTTGATATCTATGAAGAGAATATGGAACTAACAGTTTTATCAGAGAACTGCGAGCGAGCTGGATTTTACATATTCGACGGTGGTAATTTCACGGCTAGACGATACGGTCCGTATTGTCCTCGTTTATTCACCCCGTACGACCGTAACGTCGTCAGTCTGATTACATCAGGTGGATCGGTTACTGTAGTAGGATACGCTTATAACTGGGATGATCAGTTAACAGTCGGTAAGATATCATATCTCAGATTTCGTCCTACCGACTGCAACGGGTATGTTTTAAAGGATGGAGAACATCGGATCAATATGACGTCACACTGTCTCGTGATAACACCGGAAAATCGACGCCTTCCTTTGAGAAATATTTATATATTATCAGAACACGAATATCAAATTGACCGATGTTTTCAGGATCATCTATCATTCGGTTCTTGTAGCAGGTATCTGAGATTGAGTAGTCAGGTTCTTAATAACGGTCTCGTATTAAACACTGTGAAAACACGTGTGGCGAATGTATTCTGGTTGTATTCATTATTAGTTAAACTACGGCGTAAATGTCAACGATCGAAGATAGTGGCAGGCGTTATTGGCCAGACACCATTGAATGATAATTGCGGAATCATTCAATCACCAAACTACCCGGGATCAGCGGGGCAAACCAGAGAAGCATTACTATATAGTTTTCCAAGTAGGAACATTCAGCGAATTCTGTACTACAGATTTGTAATCAAATATACTGATATGATACAATGTGAGAAAACGAATCCGTGGGACAAGGACCCGATTGTAATAAACCATTCCATTATTGATAGAACTAGCGGTCAAACACATCAACACGAAAATATAATATGCGACAATAACGCGATACCGGGACTTGTGTTTTATAGTTTAAGACATGAGAACCTGTGGTTTGAGGTGAAAAATCACATACCTTCTTTTCAAATACAATACATATTAGAACAGCCGTTACTGATAAAACAGTTTGAAAATGTCTGTAAATCGGGATTTCTAGATTCGGGAATTTCATGCGTAAAATACATCAGAGATGAACGTCTAAATTGGGAGAATGCTGAATTGTATTGTAGACAGAAGTACGCGGGACATCTACTCAGTATCAACTCACAACAGGAGATGATTTCTATCAAACGATTATTCGCAACAGAACTTCTTCTAAAGGCATATTCACAGAAAGCGCTCTTAATGATGATTGGATTAAAAATGAAGGTAAAATTCTTAATTTCTAAAACTATCTCGTTAAAAGAAATTTATATACCATCATGATGTTTTAATCATGAATTTGCCACTTAAACTTTTAGTCTACTTCTGGTTCTTACACATGGACTGATGGGAAACCATTGAGCTACACGGAGTGGTATCAACCTACAAATAACGACACGATACCAGAAGTTATTCGAGGATTGATATCACCTCTAAGAAAACAACCGATAAATGACGTCAATATGCCGTGTACGGCGATGATACTGAATAATCCACGAGGATCAGCGAACTGGGTTCGATTCCCATGTGAAATCGAAGAGGTCCACACGAGTTTCATTTGCGAAACTGAAAGAATTGATATCGAAAAAAGAACAGCATTAATGTTGAACATAACCAAAAACGACACATTTCTAATACGGGAAAATCCATTTCAAAATATTGATTTCAATGACTCGAGCTGTACGTTTGGTTTGGTAAGAATAGACAGACAATGCTATCAAATGTTGACAGACTGGAACACACATCGAGGTCTTGATATAAAAAGTGCGACAGAGATGTGTAATGGCGTCCGGGCCGAAGTAGGTAGTACAAACAGTAATACTGAAAAAGATATCTTAAATTTGATAACAACATTTCAATATCAACATCAATATAGCTCTGTACTAACGATGACTTCTTATGACACACTGCAAGTTATAAACCCAATAATAACCAGAGATGAAATTACTTATATTCAATCACTAAAATGGACGATGAAACAGTTTGATAACGCGACAGAAATAGCGCATTCTGTTTTGTGTTCATACAATGTAACTGATGAAGAGTTAGCTTCTATAAGCGGTTGTAAATCGTGGCAGTTTGAATGTAACGATCAAAGATGTATCAGCGACCATCGCGTATGTGATACCAGACACGACTGTCGACACGGCGAAGATGAACTGAGTTGTTCGCATATCAATTTACACAGTCAGTTTCAATGCGATGATGGTCAGGTTATATCAATAAGTGGTTTCTGTGATTTCATACAGGATTGTGTGGATGGTTCTGATGAGGAATCTTGTTTTCATCCCCCGTGTTTGTCTGAACAATTTCGCTGCAAAAGTGGTCAATGTTTCAGTAGGTCAAACAGATGTGATGGAGTCACTGATTGTAAAGACGGATCAGATGAAATGGGATGCACTACTAAAATATGTCAGGGGTTCCTGTGTAACAGTGGAGACTGTATTAGTTCTCAGTTGTATCAGGATGGAGTCGTGGATTGTAGTGGAAGCGTCGAAGAAGATGAATTAGTAACGGCGACTAATGTTACAGTGAATCCTACTGTTCAATGCAATAATGAAAACTACTGCACAACTAACTTCACAAATCTCTGTACGGAATCAGATGAACAAAGGTGTTCTTTCAATTCTCCTCATTGTTATTCAAGACGTCACAGATGTATTCTAGAAAGAATGACGAATGGCTTCCCAGTTTGTCGAAATCTTGAGCACGTTTTGAGATGTGAAGAATTTGAATGTCCAGCTGGTACTGTAAAATGTCCAGCATCGTACTGTATACCGATCAGACAGGTTTGCGATGGTCAATCAGATTGTCCTAATTCAGAAGATGAAGAAAACTGCGAAACATTTTCGTGTCCAGGAATGTTTAAATGTGGTCAGGAAAATCGGTGTATTCCACAATCTGAAGTTTGTGACGGTTTCGTCAATTGCAAACATACAACTGATGACGAGGCTTTCTGTAATGTCAAGTGTCCGATGGGCTGTAGATGTCAAGGTCATTTGATTGATTGTGCCAATGCTGGTTTAAAAGATGTCACTGGTTTTTTCTCGACATCAAGTCGAGTTTTAATTCTGTCGAATAACAGAATTATTCTGAGCGAGTCGACGTTTTCATTATTCGTTTATCTTCGAATGCTCAACATCTCTTCCAATGAATTGTCTTATATTTTACCGAACTCGTTCACAAACCTGCATAATTTACATACATTAGATCTTACGTACAACAACATAACATCATTATCCACAAACACATTCATCGGGTTGTATAATTTAAAAGAGTTATTGATAACTGAAAATCCTATACGCCATTTAGACGACAATACCTTCCAAGATTTAATGTCATTACAAATTCTAAACCTTCAAGGCCTTTCAGTTTTGCTGATTGGCAGAGATGTATTTAGAGGTTTATCTGCATTACAGTCGTTGGATATTAGCAGTAACAGAATCCATCATATTTCACGATATGCTTTTTCAGGATTAAATGAACTTAGAATTCTCGATTTCACCAACAACTCTAAATTTATTTTGACTGAGACAGGCGTTTTCGATAATCTAACATCATTAGTCTCGTTAACGTCTGATGCTTACAAATTTTGTTGCATGGCTCCGAATGTTGACCAGTGTCTTCCTGAAGCTGATGAATTTTCCTCCTGTTCTGATCTGATGGGTAACACAATCCTCAGAGCTATCATCTGGATCATCGCTTCATTTAGTTTCTTCGCGAACAGTATCGTCATTTTATTTCGTCTTCGATCAATTAGACTTTCATCCTCCGAAAAGCGCAACACATCCTCTGACATCCTCATTATCAATATCGCAGCTTGTGATTTTCTGATGTCGATTTATTTGTTTTCGATCGCGGGTGCAGATTATATTTATAAAGGAAATTATTTCCTAAACTCTGAAACTTGGACGGATAGTTCATTGTGTAGTTTCGCCGGAGTCACAGTGACTATTTCTTGTGAAGGCTCATTGACGTTTCTATTCATTCTAACACGTCATAGATTCTCGAATATCGTTAACCCATTTTCTGGAAGCCCGATTAGATCACCGAGATATGTGTCCATTATTTGTGGCGTGTGTTGGGTTACTATAAGTACAATCTCTATAATACCGCTGTCACAATTATCTTATTTCGGTATTAAATTCTACGGTACTACTGGAGTTTGTTTACCTATGAATTTAATATCAATTGATGTCAACGCCTGGCAATATTCATTCGCTATTTTTGCGGTATTCAACTCATTCATACTCGCTACGATAATGGCGACTTATGCACAAATGTACAGACTCGTATCTGGAAGCAGGACAGGTTCGGGTAGAATCGATCCTACGGAACTGGTTTTAGCACGAAGAAGTTTGGTGATAAATCTTTGTAATTTATTTTGCTGGCTGCCGTTAATTATCGTTCAGTTTTGCGCGGTATTACGGGTAGAAATACCGAATCAGGTGGCGGCTTGGCTGGCGGTTCTTTTCTTACCGATCAACTCGTCCCTCAATCCCCTTCTTTACACAATACTGACTATCGATATGAAATCAATACGAGCAAAAACTAAACGCTTTCGGCAATAAATGTTTCAAACAGTCTTAACGCATTGATCCGGCAAATATAATCGGGTTGTCCTATCTAAGCTCAAGAATTGTTATATTTTTAATTGTACGTTCGAGTATTAAAGTTCACACATTTCACCCGAAATCACGCCCTCTCTGCAAGATGCGTCTGAAAACTATAGACAATATTGGAATTTTAAACATGATATTAAACCTGAGCGAACGAAGTTATCAGAATATTTCTGAAATATAATCGCGCGTGGGTATTAACGACACGTGGAAACGATGAAACCGAAAATTACTTTTGAATTGGATAAGAAATGTCGTGCGAATATGAAATTGTCCAAAATTACCGTGAAATGTTGAACCTGTTATTTCTTATTTTTCCTGCCAATTCAAGTTCGTAAAAAAAAATGGACCTCGCAAATACTCAGCGCATCATCAGAGTTGTTAAAATTCTAAGCCGTCACGTTTGAAACACTCAGCCAAATCTTTGTTTTATTTTCCTTATATAAGATAGCGAATATTACGTTTCCTCTTAATCTCAATCGAATGCGAAATTTCGTTTTAAGAAAGAAAAAAATTCTTTTCACAATGCGCGGGGACGTATAGAATAGATTTCTATATCGCAAACAATTTCGTCTTGGATTCATCACTTTGACCGTACGTACGCGTAACGTTAACATAATAAAGAGGTCAAGAGATTTTTGGGCCTTTTTCAATCGATTTTTGCCCAGACTCGAGCAATCCACACGCCAGTCATCAACTGGTGGATCTGTCTTCCAAAAATGAATAAATGTAAATACAGCCTACAAAGTAGTCTACAGAACTGAATTGGATTGGAGAATGTTTAAGCAGAAAGTTACCAATTATGTTTTTGGTCGAAATAAAAACCCAGACGAATTTGACATAACATCCAACTATGATATATCCTATCGATTTCCAATGACAAACACGAACCCGCTGTTTTATTCTCGGTATGTTTGATTTCTTGGTTTTATAACACATTAATCTAATTAACATTAAACTAACCGATCGAACGAATAAGAAGGGCAATACATATTTCAAGATCGAAAACTTAAAAACGCGGTTCGCGAATTCGCGAAAACGGCGCCTTACTAACGCGTAAAGTAACGCGCTGCGACTGGATTGAACACACGCCAGTCGCCGATTTTCCAAACGGTTAGAATCCTGAAACCGTGCGATGCGTATAAACTGCGATTCCAGTATTATTCATAAAGTCGAATTTTGTCGGACGGTCGAGCGAAAATATATATTCGACCAGCTAATGAAATATTAATTTAAAAATAAAATAGGTAAACGAACGACACGAAATAATTGGGATATTTTTATGTATAATTGGACATGGATATTTTCCGCGCCTAAAGGAAATGTGAAACGTGAAAATTGCTGCACAGATTGATGGTAATTACTGGAGAACTCGTTCGAAAGAAATGTCAACGTTTGAAAATATGTTTTTATCCTGTATTTGATGATTGCAACAAATGATAAGTTAGAAATCTAAAATGCTCGATCATTTATGGAGAAAATTTGAAGATAGAAAGTAATGCGAAAAGGCGATCACTGATTGAAAACAACTTTTGAATCAGGAATGAATTCCAACGTTGTGTCGTGTTGATGTTGTTCGGTATGGAGCAGCGACTGAGAGCGCTGTTTACGGCGTCGCTGATCGTCTGTCAAGTTCGCATCGCGCGCGCTGATCGCGCAGACTCTATCGGGGAATCGTCTGTGACGGTAAGTTCGTCTTGTAACAACACGTGGTACCCGCTAGATTCTACGTCCGGTTACATCGTTTCACCGAATTACCCTTCGTTAACGCGCGGCGTTGAATGTCGTTGGTTCATCAACAGTTCTTTTACGGGGACTTTTCACGTCCAAGTTTACTACGATATTGGGCTTTCAATATTCTGTAGTGATAACTACCTTCTCGTTTACGAGTCTGAAAAGAGATTGTGCGGTGTTGGAAAACATGAAATCCGCCGTAACGATTCGATCTCGTTGATGTTTATGAGTAACGTCGATGGTGCGCGAGGTAGTCGGGTTTATGTCATATATAGTTATGAACGAAGCCGATTGAAAATCAGTCACGACTGTTTAAGACACAATATAAGATTGGGGAGGCTAAAAGCTGAGCAGGGTTACAAATACACCGTAGGAAAAATAAAGAATTGCCAGTTATTTGTTGAATGGAGCGGCATGCCGCGAGGTTATGCGTTGAATCTAACATTTATTGATACAACTTTTAGATTCTATTATGGTAGGAAATCATTGTCGGTAACCATGAAAATACACGACGGTTGGAACACCAGCAATGAACCTTTAGCGCATATACCACACCAATCCGGACATCAAGCATCATCATTTTATACAAAAACAAACAAAGCTGTTTTGGTGTCACTGCTGACACATCTACAGTCATTGCTTTTAGTACAGACGTATAGAATATCAGATTGGAACGTCTCTAATCCGTTGATTCAGATCTCTAATAACGAGTCGGGAGTGCTCATTCCCGATGACAACAGTTTACACGTAATATTCCGATCAAAAAACTTACACTGCTGGTCTATCACAGTGCAGGTGTTACAATACGTCTTCTTCAACTGGACACGCGAACTCGTCATATCCGGTGACGTCATCGGTGTATATAAACTAGAAGGGTTACACGTTGTAGGAACTGATATTTTACTCGGTTATAACTACCTAGAATCACTGAGTGTTAAATCTGACGGTTTCCTCGTGATAATGTGCGTTTTGAAAGCAACAGTCCACGAAAATGTGAGATTTGAAATAAACTATAGAATGGAATCTCTTTCGATATATGATATAAAGGTCATAAACCAGGTAAATATCACCTGTGAAATTTTGTTATCCCGTATCGATACGACTTGAAATCATTTAAGATAAAAACTGTCTGATATGCTTGTAATATTGGCCAACTCTAGGTACCGGTGAACCGAATGTGGTTTATGACGCAAGACTCGCTGTTTCCAAAACGAAATAAAGTCTCGGTGATTTATCGCGTCACTACATACGAGTTCAAATGGAAAGTTGATATCTATGAAGAGAATATGGAACTAACAGTTTTATCAGAGAACTGCGAGCGAGCTGGATTTTACATATTCGACGGTGGTAATTTCACGGCTAGACGATACGGTCCGTATTGTCCTCGTTTATTCACCCCGTACGACCGTAACGTCGTCAGTCTGATTACATCAGGTGGATCGGTTACTGTAGTAGGATACGCTTATAACTGGGATGATCAGTTAACAGTTGGTAAGATATCATATCTCAGATTTCGTCCTACCGACTGCGACGGGTATGTTTTAAAGGATGGAGAACATCGGATCAATATGACGTCACACTGTCTCGTGATAACACCGGAAAATCGACGCCTTCCTTTGAGAAATATTTATATATTATCAGAACACGAATATCAAATTGACCGATGTTTTCATGATCATCTATCATTCGGTTCTTGTAGCAGGTATCTGAGATTGAGTAGTCAGGTTCTTAATAACGGTCTCGTATTAAACACTGTGAAAACACGTGTGGCGAATGTATTCTGGTTGTATTCATTATTAGTTAAACTACGGCGTAAATGTCAACGATCGAAGATAGTGGCAGGCGTTATTGGCCAGACACCATTGAATGATAATTGCGGAATCATTCAATCACCAAACTACCCGGGATCAGCGGGGCAAACCAGAGAAGCATTACTATATAGTTTTCCAAGTAGGAACATTCAGCGAATTCTGTACTACAGATTTGTAATCAAATATACTGATATGATACAATGTGAGAAAACGAATCCGTGGGACAAGGACCCGATTGTAATAAACCATTCCATTATTGATAGAACTAGCGGTCAAACACATCAACACGAAAATATAATATGCGACAATAACGCGATACCGGGACTTGTGTTTTATAGTTTAAGACATGAGAACCTGTGGTTTGAGGTGAAAAATCACATACCTTCTTTTCAAATACAATACATATTAGAACAGCCGTTACTGATAAAACAGTTTGAAAATGTCTGTAAATCGGGATTTCTAGATTCGGGAATTTCATGCGTAAAATACATCAGAGATGAACGTCTAAATTGGGAGAATGCTGAATTGTATTGTAGACAGAAGTACGCGGGACATCTACTCAGTATCAACTCACAACAGGAGATGATTTCTATCAAACGATTATTCGCAACAGAACTTCTTCTAAAGGCATATTCACAGAAAGCGCTCTTAATGATGATTGGATTAAAAATGAAGGTAAAATTCTTAATTTCTAAAACTATCTCGTTAAAAGAAATTTATATACCATCATGATGTTTTAATCATGAATTTGCCACTTAAACTTTTAGTCTACTTCTGGTTCTTACACATGGACTGACGGGAAACCACTGAGCTACACGGAGTGGTATCAACCTACAAATAACGACACGATACCAGAAGTTATTCGAGGATTGATATCACCTCTAAGAAAACAACCGATAAATGACGTCAATATGCCGTGTACGGCGATGATACTGAATAATCCACGAGGATCAGCGAACTGGGTTCGATTCCCATGTGAAATCGAAGAGGTCCACACGAGTTTCATTTGCGAAACTGAAAGAATTGATATCGAAAATAGAACAGCATTAATGTTGAACATAACCAAAAACGACACATTTCTAATACGGGAAAATCCATTTCAAAATATTGATTTCAATGACTCGAGCTGTACGTTTGGTTTGGTAAGAATAGACAGACAATGCTATCAAATACTGACAGACTGGAACACACATCGAGGTCTTGATATAAAAAGTGCGACAGAGATGTGTAATGGCGTCCGGGCCGAAGTAGGTAGTACAAACAGTAATACTGAAAAAGATATCTTAAATTTGATAACAACATTTCAATATCAACATCAATATAGCTCTGTACTAACGATGACTTCTTATGACACACTGCAAGTTATAAACCCAATAATAACCAGAGATGAAATTACTTATATTCAATCACTAAAATGGACGATGAAACAGTTTGATAACGCGACAGAAATAGCGCATTCTGTTTTGTGTTCATACAATGTAACTGATGAAGAGTTAGCTTCTATAAGCGGTTGTAAATCGTGGCAGTTTGAATGTAACGATCAAAGATGTATCAGCGACCATCGCGTATGTGATACCAGACACGACTGTCGACACGGCGAAGATGAACTGAGTTGTTCGCATATCAATTTACACAGTCAGTTTCAATGCGATGATGGTCAGGTTATATCAATAAGTGGTTTCTGTGATTTCATACAGGATTGTGTGGATGGTTCTGATGAGGAATCTTGTTTTCATCCCCCGTGTTTGTCTGAACAATTTCGCTGCACAAGTGGTCAATGTTTCAGTAGGTCAAACAGATGTGATGGAGT